>NW_019385683.1:91694-110599 GCF_000671375.1 Centruroides sculpturatus | reverse complement strand
TGTGAGATCCGAAAGGCCCTGGGTCTAATTTGTGAATTTTTATTAAATATGTTTAAATATAGACACGAAATATTACTTCGTTTTTGTGAAAAAAATATTGTTTTAGACGTGGGAAAAACCAGATAACAAATGTTATTTCCTTTCATCGAAGAGAACATCCTCTGTTTTTCCATATCTGGTTAAAAATCTCGCTCAGATGGGAAATGGTTACCCCTCATTCATCCCCCTTTCGTCCGTTCTCACGAAAGAGTTACTGGACGATGATTGGACGAAATTTTGAAATAAAAGGGGAGATTAGTCAGAATTCGGAGAGTTCTTCGACAGATCCGAAGCATCTAAACTCCACGCAGTTTTCCTCCTGATGGCCAACGCCCTAAACGGAGTCCGATAGACTAAGTCCGAGTCTACACTTAGAAGAAGTGATATCTTTATATTTTGTGCACGAATTGATCTCCCGTATGAAAGTAATATGAACCCCATCTACAAGGTGTCCTTTACCTATACAGATGAAGACGAACGACGACAACTAAACAGGTCGTATGTCTAGAATAATTTTGTGAGCTCTCTCTCTCGAACGCGCCTTTGCATAGATTCAGTCCTAGTCTATAGCTTGTCGTATAATCGTTGTATTTGGTTATTTGTATTCGTTTGTTTGAGATTTATTAAATTTACCCTTGTTTTATTTTATAAGAATGTCTCCTCAATTTATTCCGAATCAGATCGTAAACGCGTGTTAATCCGCGTATAATAAGATCGATTAACTGGTGTCAAGGAATCCTGACGAACATCTGAACTTCGCCGTTCAGATCATCTTTGTTTACGCTCTCCTATAAAAAAGTTAGAGACCTGGTCTTACCGACTAGTGCCCGTAAGTGGCGTAGACTAAGACCTACGTCCTGGTAATCTTACATGTGGTGTAGCAGGAGTGGGGTCTCGAGCTTAAGAAAATTCCCTAATACACTCTCACATCTGGTGTCACGGGAGTAAGTTTGGAATTTTAGTAATATAGTAATCGTAATAATATCTCACAAATAATATAATTGTATAATAAAATCAGAGATCTGATTCGATGGTGATAAGTCTGGAGAGATAAATTTTTGAGATAAAATAGTTTTAAGCTAATTATACGATAGAAATCAAAATGGATAGAGATAGAGAACCTCCGCGAGCGGCGTTAGCTGGCAATCCAATAACGTTAGGAGGATTAGGTGGAATGATTCCCCTCTTACCGGTCTTCTCAGGGGACGCAAAAGGTCCAAAAGTATCCGAATTTTTCGATACGTTAGCGGATGTGGCTAGAGTAGTAGCATGGTCGAAGGCACAGATGCTGGCTGTAGCTAAATTAATATTGACTGGCATTGCCAGGGAATTCGTCCGAAAAGACAGGAGGATTAAGGACATAGATGATTATGAGGAATTTAAGAAAATAATGATAGAGCGTTTTGAGAAGGTCCCTTATCCATATCGAATCCAGAAATTCTACGCGTGCGTCCAGGCCAGAGATGAGAACGTACAGACATACGCCGTACGACTCCAGACCCTAGCCGAGGAGGTTGAGATTGAACACGAAGGCGCGAACGAAGACGAAATAGAAGTTATAAAACGAGTAAAGGAAAAGGAACTGGACGAGAGGTTGAAAGTCCAATTTAAGAATGGTGTAGACCTCCGGATAAGGAAAAGGATTATGTCCAGAGAACCCGAGACCTTTGACCAAGCATTGAAAATAGCAATAAATGAGGAGAATATCGAGCTCCTCACTTCCCACCCTAGGAGTCTTTTAAAGGTAATAAAAGAAGAAGAAAAATTAGCCGAGATTAAGGAGGATAATTTTAGGGAAACGGAATCTGATCCCGGGAGACAAATGAAAGAAGTAGTTAAGGCTATAGGGGACTTAAGAAATCAATTTAATACATTTGTAAGACAATCTCAGGGGGATAGAGAACGAAGCGCACAATACTTCCGGCCAATGGAGCGGACTTTCGACGGAGATCGGCAACCAACTTCTGACTTCCGCAGAGCCAGAGCTGATGCTCCGACATATAGAAATAAACACCGTTCAAATTTTGTTAATAGGAATAGGAACGAGCCTAATAGAAATCCTCGATATGAAAATACGTGGAGAGGTGTAGTAAACTTTGTGGGTAATCAGAGAAACCCACCCAAATATCAAAAGAAAGGCAAAAATAGTAAGGGAGGATCGAACAGTCGCATAAAAAGAGATCCTTACATATTAATATACGTTAATAATATACCTATAAAAATGATGGTCGATAAAAATGTCGAGACCACCGTCATAGATAAGGGATTAGTAAAGCGATTAGAGGGAAGAGCACCCGTAATCCTTGGAGAAAAGAACAAGATAGAGATGCACCAAGGAAAAACAATTCAGACATTAGGTGTTGCGATACCCCAGTTTAAACTCCGAGGTCATAAGTTCACAAACACTTGCAAGATAGTGCGTTCTGAAATTACAGCGCCTGGCAAAGGAATAATCGGCAGAGATATCCTAGAGCAGGAGCAAATAGAAATAGATAATCATAATGGAATGATTATACTGCCAAATATAAAGGAAGTACACTGCCCAGCAAAAGTTTTGTCTAACAGCCGATCGACAGCGCATGGGCGGAAGAAGATCACTTGATAATCCAGGACGTCCTACCTGTTATCAAAGGCGTTTACAGTGGACTGGTCCGATTTGCGCCGTAATGGGGGCGAGGAAATCGAGCGGGAGGGACTAATGTGTGCAGTCAAGCGTGCTACGGGTTGACATAACTAGTAGCTCATCAATGCTAGCTTCGCGTCCGCTGTATTTATTTTTTTTTAAATCGTCAAATCGCGGCCCTGATTATCAGAAATTATGATTCTATCTGTTATTTTGATACTTTTCTTTATTTTTACTGTTTTATTTACTTTATTTTCCTGTAATTAGAGATGATACAGCTTTAAAATAAACAGATCAGCTTTCTCTTGCCAATAGATTATCTCAACTTTCACCGATTGTCGTCGGTTCCTTTGTAATCGGATAGGAATCGACCGTGAATTGTCCAGTGTTAAGTGTTTATTGCTTTTGCGGTAATACTAGTAGAGCGGGATAGTCCCTTAATGAACCGCGTTTTATTACCGTTTAAACAACTTTTCCCCAATTCTTATTCTTAGTAACTAGACACTTCTGTCAAGGTCGGTGAAAGTTTACTACTTTCACAACAGGGTGTCAAGTGAACCGCCACCCACACCCACCGTTAACGAAAACAACGCGCGAAATATCACGTTACTCTGTAAACGAAAACTCCCTTCCTTGTTGGAGGCGGGTCACATGTCAGGGTTATCGTTTAATGTTATTGAACAGAATGTTGTCCTTGATATTTAAGAATCAGTTTTGTCAGAACTGTTTATTTTCAATACATTTTTTATAAATTATTTCCGCTTTGGTTATAAAATTGTTATTATCGTTTTCTAAAACGATTTTTTTTAAATTATACTCGTATAAAGGTTATGAATTAAAATTGCAATGAACAATTCGTTGTTATAATAAACATTTATTCATTACACAGAGTTCAAGTTTGCAAAAAATGTTTTCATATCTCTTATTCATCATTATATATATATATATTAATAAAATATATTGATATTTTATAACCAGATCTTATTGTATTCATTTTATTACTTTGTATTTAAATACACATTATATTCGAATCGACATTATATATTTTGTAAGTATTCACGTATCACGTTATATGTCATTCGTTTACTTCTATACTACTTACGTTAAAACTATTTGTATATCTTTTAACTTTCATTTACATGCTTTCGATTACGTTTTAAATATCATGTGATCTAATCTACGAACGGCAGCTTTCCACGCATCACATAGAATTTCTACGGAAAAGGCCTCATTGCAGGCGTAAAGTAGTTATACAACGGGTAAGTGCCATTTACAGATTTTTCATTTTCATTTTATTTTCATTTTATTTTCATTTTATTTCAAAATTTAATGTTATAACAGTTATTATACCTGTTACTTCACATTAATGTGCATTGCTTGCAGATTGATCGCTTATATATTTATGTTATCTCTGATTCGCGATTCGGATATAGTTCGTTGACGATTGACAGCCAATACGGTTTAAGCATGGTGTGACCTACCGGAATGTCCAATCAAGCAACTAAAACAAGGTGTGGTTAACACCTGTTAACAAATCATGTTCAAGAAAATTTCCCAATGTTTTATTGGATGATAACAAACCAATAGACTTTGTGTTTTGTCTCGTAAGTTTGAAAACTTAATCAGTAAGCAATGAAGTGGCGATATTGGGAAAAGGGGAAAGAAAGCAAATTCATAAAGGAAAAGTGTTGAGGAGAAAAACGTAAATGTAGACAAAACTGCGGCATGTCACCTTTGCATTTGAACTTGTTTATTTAGAAAACAAAATAGAATTTCAAGCAGTGATTCTCCGAAGTAACATATTAGATCCAAATTCCTGTTGTTGCTCTCCAATAGACCGAAATGTAAAAGTCTCATTACTTGGTTTGACATTCGTGAACATTACAAATCGTGTGTTCCTCGAGTCTAATCAAAACCCGATATTAGTTGATGGCGATAATGCGATATATCGCTCTTAATTATGTCATGGAAACATTTTATTTTCATTTTATTTCAAAAAACTGTAAAAATTTTGTCCAATAGTTTAACCCCTTCACTAGAAAGTTTCTTTCGAAATCACGTGCTGACAAATATATAGCTTTTGATTATTAAAAAAATATTTATTAGCAATTTAAAAAATTGGGTATATTTCCTGAATGACATCTTTTCCGGATTAACAAATTTAGATGTTACTTCACGCCTGCAATGAGGGCTTACCCGTAGAAATTCTATGTGATGCGTGGAAAGCTGCCGTTCGTAGATTAGATCACATGATATTTAAATCGTAATCGAAAGCATGCAAATGAAAATTAAAACATATACAAATTGTTTTAACGTAAGTAGTATAGAAGTAAACGAATGACATATCATGTGATACGTGAATACTTACAAAATATACAATGTCGATTCGAATATAATGTGAATTTAAATACAAAGTAATAAATTGAATACAATAGGATCTGTTTATAAAATGGCAATATATTTTATTAATATATATATAATGACGAAGAAGAGATATGAAAACATTTTTTGCAAACTTGACCTCTCAAGAAATATTTATTCATTATACAAACAACGGAATGTCCATTGCAATTTTAATTCATAAACTTTATACAAGTATAATTTAAAACAAATCGATTTAAAACACGATTAAAACAATTTTATTACCGAAGCGGCAATAAATTATAAAAAATGTATTGAAAATAAACAGTTCTGACAAAACTGATTCTTAAATATCAAGGACAACATTCTGTTCAATAACATTAAACGATAACCCTGACATGTGACCCGCCTCCAACAAGGAAGGGAGTTTTCGTTTACAGAGTAACGTGATATTTCGCGCGTTGTTTTCGTTAACGGTGGGTGTGGGTGGCGGTTCACTTGACACCCTGTTGTGAAAGTAGTAAACTTTCACCGACCTTGACAGAAGTGTCTAGTTACTAAGAATAAGAATTGGGGAAAAGTTGTTTAAACGGTAATAAAACGCGGTTCATTAAGGGACTATCCCGCTCTACTAGTATTACCGCAAAAGCAATAAACACTTAACACTGGACAATTCACGGTCGATTCCTATCCGATTACAAAGGAACCGACGACAATCGGTGAAAGTTGAGATAATCTATTGGCAAGAGAAAGCTGATCTGTTTATTTTAAAGCTGTATCATCTCTAATTACAGGAAAATAAAGTAAATAAAACAGTAAAAATAAAGAAAAGTATCAAAATAACAGATAGAATCATAATTTCTGATAATCAGGGCCGCGATTTGACGATTTAAAAAAAAATAAATACAGCGGACGCGAAGCTAGCATTGATGAGCTACTAGTTATGTCAACCCGTAGCACGCTTGACTGCACACATTAGTCCCTCCCGCTCGATTTCCTCGCCCCCATTACGGCACAAATCGGACCAGTCCACTGTAAACGCCTTTGATAACAGGTAGGACGTCCTGGATTATTAAGTGATCTTCTTCCGCCCATGCGCTGTCGATCGGCTGTTAGACATAACTTTTGCTGGGTAGTGTACATTCAAAACCAGTGACGAACTATGTCCACTTTTACCGTTAATTCCAGACGAAGACACCTGTGTTCATTGTGTGTATTTTAGTAATATTATTAATCTGATGAATTGTTTATTATATTATTTACATGTATTTCAATTTTTATTTTTATTAGAATTATTGTATACTTTTATGATTTTATTATCCTTATGTATAACGCAATTTTTAGAGAGAGAGAGAGAGAGAGAGAATTAAAACTTATGTATTGCAGTGAAAAAATCATGCCTTCTTTAAATGTAGTGTGATTTTTGAAGATAAGGGAGTAATGTGAGATCCGAAAGGCCCTGGGTCTAATTTGTGGATTTTATTAAATATGTTTAAATATAGACACGAAATATTACTTCGTTTTTGTGAAAAAAATATTGTTTTAGACGTGGGAAAAACCAGATAACAAATGTTATTTCCTTTCATCGAAGAGAACATCCTCTGTTTTTCCATATCTGGTTAAAAATCTCGCTTAGATGGGAAATGGTTACCCCTCATTCATCCCCCTTTTTTCGTTTGTTCTCACGAAAGAGTTACTGGACGATGATTGGACGAAATTTTGAAATAAAAGGGGAGATTAGTCAGAATTCGGGGAGTTCTTCGACAGATCCGAAGCATCTGAACTCCACGCAGTTTTCCTTCCGATGGCCAATGCCCTAAATGGAGTCCGATAGACTAAGTCCGAGTCTACACTTAGAAGAAGTTATATCTTTATATTTTGTGCACGAATTGATCTCCCTTATGAAAGTAATATGAACCCCATCTACAAGGTGTCCTTTACCTATACAGATGAAGACGAACGACGACAATTAAACAGGTCGTATGTCTAGAATAATTTTGTGAGCTCTCTCTCTCGAACGCGCCTTTGCATAGATTCAGTCCTAGTCTATAGCTTGTCGTATAATCGTTGTATTTGGTTATTTGTATTCGTTTGTTTGAGATTTATTAAATTTACCCTTGTTTTATTTTATAAGAATGTCTCCTCAATTTATTCCGAATCAGATCGTAAACGCGTGTTAATCCGCGTATAATAAGATCGATTAACTGGTGTCAAGGAATCCTGACGAACATCTGAACTTCGCCGTTCAGATCATCTTTGTTTACGCTCTCCTATAAAAAAGTTAGAGACCTGGTCTTACCGACTAGTGCCCGTAAGTGGCGTAGACTAAGACATACGTCCTGGTAATCTTACAATAATATACTAATAGAAAGCAATAATTAAATTACTAATTTTTCTCAAAAAATATCATGTTTCTTAATTTTAATACTAAGTCAGTAATTTTGCATCTATATCTAATTTCATAATGTTGTTCGTGATTCGTGTTATTGTAATACGTGGTATTCAATTTCATAGCCAAAGCAATTTATTCCTAGATTGATTGTCACTAGCTGCGTTTCTTTAGCGCGCATACGATTTAAGTTTTATAAAAAGTATTAATACTAACAACAACTAATATTTTTATTAAATTTGATCCCATGCGAAATATATCACGTAACCACTTTTCATTTCTCCATCTGCTTGACTTTTCACAATAAAATTTAACAGCATTAATGATTTTTGTATACAAGCTTCCGTTCCAATGATCCTTATATAGACGCTCCCGTTTGAATAATCTTTATATACCAGCTCCCGTTTCAATGATCTTTATATACATGCTTTCGTTTTAATGATCTTTATATACTACCATCAAAATTTAATATCAGTAATTTTTATGTAAAAATTTCTATGATACAATTCGTTTCTTAACCTTTTTCTGAGTGGTTTAATGTAGAACAAAAACACTTTGTTTTTTTTTTATCATTTTAAACAGTGTCATATTATTAATATAATCCTGTTTGATGAATAGATAGAACAAGTAAAATACTTGTTTTCTCTATTCTACATCTATTCTAAGGAGACAGCTATTACTATGTTTTCTTAAAATACTGTATGTTAACTTGCATTAGGATGTTATAATTTATTATCTGTTTAAATTTTTGTAATTATTTTTCGTTTACATTTTCTTTACTTAAACATGTCATCGAACTTGTGTTACTTTGTTTTACTAGTGAATTCCAAATTATATGTTGTTAGTAACACAAATTTGTATACATGTTCATCTTGCTCCATTACCGTTGCCAACGTCGCTACTGGTATGGGGGAAACTTCGGCAATTGCTATCTTTTACATAGTTATTATTATTATATTTATTTTAAATTCCAAACTGATTTGAACTAGTTCTATCCTAAGTTTACATTTTAGTAGACAATAAACAACGATTTTTTTCAGTTTATAGAGTATTTGTTACAAAGAATTCAACTTATTCTTATCGTGCTGAAGTTGCCCCGTGTTTCCTCCATATTAATAAGATAATTGGTATTATGCATCTAATACTGTATAAATGAAATTCGATAGATTCTATTACATATTGTATAATGGTAATGGAAAACATGTTTTAAATAGCATCATTTTATATACATTCACCAAATCAAGTTTACATAATTTTTATGTTTATTAACAATAATGTTTGCAGCCAATACTTTAATATTGTTATTTTCTCATAACAGTAAAAACAAACAGAAAATCAGCAGTTGTGTGAGAATAAAAGATCCTGTTTTCTTCATTTTTTGGTTTTACGCAACTAATTAATTAAATTTTACTGTCAAGGCAATTTAATCTAAACACGTTGAATATTTTATATTGTTCAAGGTGTAAGCTGTTTCAAAGTGATTCGCGAAGCATGCACTAACACACATTCTCTAAAAGCTTTTAAACTAATTACTGAAAACTGTAAAATTCATCAATATTTGACGTACTAAAATGTTATGAATTTATATTTTAAAACATTTTTAATACGTTTCTAGGCTACAGATTCTCTTCTAAAATCTCTATAGCGATACGTTGAAGCATTCGTTAACGTCAATTGATCGATTTGCTGCATAAGTGTGTACTTCTACCAATCAGAAGCCACTTTTACTGTCTATAGATTTTCTTTAAGAACAGCCGGATAGAAAGCAAACGACTTCAAGTGTAATTGTAAAGATTGTAACATTTTTAAAACATTTAATTCGAAAATAGTTCATTTTCCTGAATCTGCAGTGAATATTAAATGCTATTTAATGTTAGTTTGATAAGTTACAGCGAAATAAACACTGCAATTGTGTAGAAATGGATTCGTTATACAATAGTTGTATCGCTGAGAAATTTCAACCGGTGCTTTCTATTACGAAGTTGGTTGGTTTGAATCTGTTCGAAACATGAAATTGTCAAAAGAAACAAACAAGACGATATCAGAAGTTTTTCGAAATTTACACTGATTTACTCGAGATGTTTTTTTGGACGATCGTATTATTGTTTACAACAATGACGACAACATCTGAAGGTTTCTGCAATCATTTATTTTTGGTGTTCGAAAATAATAAATCCTACATTAAGTTTATTTATTGGTGTTGTTTTTTGTACTCAGCTCTACAGTTCAGCATTTTGAAAAGACGAAAACTGAATATTCATCATTTGATGAAAAATTTCAAGAGAGAAGAAAAATTTATTCAGAAATATGAACGATATATTTGTCACTATTTTCGTTTTTATGTTTCCATTCTTCTGTGTTGTTTTACAATGATTTGTTTTTTCGGTTATTCTGTTTATAAATCTGGACACTACGACCATAAAGTATCTTTGTTTTGCCTTTTTGGTTTCGAACTTGGCTTATTTTATGCCGTATCTCACGTTTTTTGTATATTTGTAGTTATTTTAGTGTTTGCGTTTATTCTAGGAAAAAAGTTAATAAACATTTCTGTTCAGTTGCAACACGCAGTTAACATCACAAGAACTTTCCTTGATAAACTAATGGAAACACTTTAGAATATTTAGGTAATTTTAGAAGAAATCAACGAAAAATGGAAAGCGTACATTCCTCTAATTTACATTTTTTATGTGTATGAAACTTGCTTCTGTATATATTGCTCTGTTTGTACAGATTGATGTAATTATTTGTTCAGTGACTGCTGTATTTGGAATATTCTTGTTAGTTGGATTATTAATAGTGTCGTGGGCGTTATCATGTTATTTACCGCACAGCGAGATGAAATAATCTAGGTCAGCTTAGACTAAGTTAGAACGACCGTGAGTTCTCTTGATATGACCGAGACGAAGTAAAGTCAAACGTGAGTCCACTTCATGTGTCCAAGGCGAACTCAACTTCCCGCCACAACTCAATTCTTTTATATTGATTGAAGTAAATTGGCTTCCACCAATTAGCGCTTAGAAGCTCTACAAGACGTCCGCTGGTAGTTCGATGTCTTTCCACCAATCCGCGGTCGAGTTTCCAAAAGTTGCAGATTGCCGTTTCTATGGCGACAACCTCGTTCGTCGAAAAATGGAAAAGCGCGGGAAATCGTGTAACGGACGATTTTATTTCGACAGTGCCATTAAAGAACAAAGAAAAAAGAACAGTCATATTCATCCAAAAAACAGAAGAAGGTAAAGATATATAGAGGTTGTATGATTTATGATAGAAATTGTCAGCTCTCTCTCTCGTAACAGTTGTATTCGAAGCTTTTGAAATCGCTTTATTCGTATATTCGATTTTGTATCATGTTGGTTATTTTTGTTCATTAAATGTTTATTTTTATTTGTTAAAGAAACGTCTCTTCAATATCTGAATCAAACACAAGTCTTCATCTCCTCCCCGAATTAAACAACAAAAATTGATTAACATGGTGTTAAGGAATCCTGACGAAAAATCTTGGATTTATCCTCTAGATCCTTCTTTAAACATAATAAAAAAAGCCCTCCTAGAAAAAGTTTAGTGAGCCAATCTAACGATTGCGAGTCACTAAGTAACATTGATCAACTGTCTATTCCCTTGAACCTCAAATTATCACACAATAAGAAAACAGTTAAAAAATTAAATAGAATATGGTGAAGAAATAACTAGATCAAGTAAAAAATGTATATATGTATATAATGCTACTGTTAAAAGCATTCTGTTATGCATGAGAAAGACTTGGGGGAGAAGTGAAAAGTAACAACGATTGAAATGGATGTGTGACAATGCCGAAGGGTCCCCTCTATACTTCGACACCACAGGACCGATGGGTCGACATTGCGTCGGCAAAGACGGCAATGACAAATTTATCAGGAATGACACCACTGTGTCTTCTGGGTAGACACAGAGACAGTTACGTTCGAATTTACGCGCGAGCGGTCGCGTCTGTGGACTCTTGGACTCATGGAGACCAATTAAGCTAAAGAAGTGCTCTTTACAATTCGATTATAAAAATTAATATTTGTTTATTGATTATATAGGCCTAAACTAGTTACACTTATGCTTTGAGAAAGAGAGTTTAAAATTGTTCGCGCGTGGTATTTACCTGAAGATCGCTTTCTTGAATTGGGTTTTTTTTCCGGTGAAGACATGTTCTTGGTGGGTACTTGGACTCATCGGCGGTTAAGCTTCTGATCACTGGCTATTGGAGGAGCATCGGTGGTAAAATGAATCTGAGTGTACACACACGACCAACCTTGGACGACGCGAACTCTTCTGTCGGGCGAACTTCCTGTTGCGTCATCGAACCTTCTCCTTTATTTGGGGGTCCTCCCCTTCGCAATTCTTGTTCTTTTTTGGTAAAATCGTTCTTCACGTCCAATGGCGATTTTTCGCGTTTGATTCCTAGTGACACATTCGATGTGTCACTCATACAGAGAAGTAAGTCCGTGGGAAAGGATATAATCATATCTGGAGCGATCTTTTTTTTCGAACAAAATTTTTGAGTAAAATTTTTTTTCAAGTCCGGTCTCTCACAGATGCATTGAGAAGATAGATGCGAAATCTCAAAAAGATAAAGAATAACAAACAAGATAATCAAAGACCTAATGGCACCGAAGAAAACGGTTTTGGAAAAAAATAAAGAAACAATTTATTTGGTTTGGACATGTAAAAAGAATGAGTGACGAAAGACTCCCGAAAATGGCAATTGAATGCACTCCACATAAAAGGAGAAAGAGAAGAAAACCCAGAAAAACTCGGGACGACAAAGTAAACTTAGCGTGTAGTGAAAAAGGGATTAAAGAAAAATGGTGTATGGATAGAGATGGAGAGGGTTCCTGCAGATCAGGAGGCGACTTCAGACGCTATAAACCGAATACAGATACTGTAGATAGATTATATAAAAAGAAAATATATTTAAAACTATTAGAAAATGTTTAGAAATATAACAGATAAATTCGTAATATAACTAACCTTTAAGTATGAAATAAAATTAAATTTTAATACTTTGTACAGTAGTTTAGAAGATTATAATAAATTTCAACAATTAATTTATACGAAAATATTATTTGATGCAGAAAATAACTGTGTATTATGTTTATACATCAAAATATTTATTAGAGTAACTTAATTGTACACGTGTTATTGGAAATAACTAAAGCATCAATTTCATTGACATAAATCTCGAAACAGAAATTCCTCGTAAAATACAAATGTGTTTCATTCTATTTAAATTATTTCAGGCACGAACGTAATCATTCCAATCCAAATTATGTAATTTGTCATTTGTCTGAAACCTTTAAATAATCGTTTAAGAATTTCCAAATTATAAATATTAATAAATACATATTTATTAAAGGAAAAACTGATTATTTAATTTAAATGTCTTCCATGCAGGTAAATTTAATGATAAGGAAATTCTTAAATTTGAAAACTGTTCTGTACTTTCTATTATATATAATTATGTATTTTCTATAATAAATAAAAGTGAAAAAAAATTATGCCATTCAATCCTTCTATAAATGCTTTAACAAACAATATACCTTGTCTTCAAAACATTGTAATTTTGTGTCGAAAACATCTAAAATTCTTTAAAATTTAAATTTAAAATATATATCTTTTGTTGCAAATATAAAAGATAACTATTCTGCATATTCTGGTAAATGAACTTGTATCGTTAGTCCGTTGAGCTTAAACGTTGTTCCTCGTAATTTCAATACTACAATTACATGGAGAGGCATTCGTCGAATTTAATGTTATATATTAAATGTGACCATAGGGTCGGTATCTGTTTGACACCACGTCAGGATGTGACACCACCGAATCTCGCAGGACTCGGAATTCGCGACTTTACGTCACGAGAGCGGTAGCGGGTTAAAGGTCGCATTCGGAGTAGAAGTGAGGAGAGAGACGAGAAAGTGACTCACTCGGACTCCATAATAAAAAATAAATAACAATTTTAATTATAACAAAAGAAAATACAGATATATTCGATTTCTGGCATAGCCCCTAATTATACTAGGCCTGTTCGAGATAGAGAGTTTACAAACAAATCGCGGTATGATAAATACCTTCCTTTTGGATCGAAGATCTGTGGTCAAATGACACCGCCGATAGAATGTTCGCTCAAAATAATTCTGGGTCTTGTTTGTTAATAGGAGCCGGGAGGAGTGAAGGCACTGACATGGGGATGATATCCTTAAAGAAGCACGGTATTAATCCTGGAGTCTTGGTCTCGGTATAAATGCTGGAGGACGACTTTAGTGAACAAACTTTGGAAGACGACAGACATCGGGTGTTTTTTCTGTCTTCTCTTGTTATTGCTCTTGGGTTTTTACCAGGAGGTCAGGAGGTTGTTGTTAATGGTCTGGCGTCCAATATGAACACTTTATGGAAAGTTCCGGGTGACACATCACTGACTAGCTGGATCAACGAGTAACCAACTCCGTGGGAAATAATTGTTATGGCTTTAGCCTAACTTGATAAAACGCTTGAATTTAGATGATTGAATTTCCCAATAATTAAAATTTAAAATAACACTTTATAGTGGGTCTGTTCGTCCCTCACAATTATATAAATGTGAGGGTCAGGATTTAAGAAGGCCAAGGTACGAATAGTTACATTCATTTTGTACATTCATTTACCGTTTTGTTTGAAAACCAAACCGATTTTTTTAAAGTTAGGGTTAACACAAAAAGGAAAAAACAGCCGACAAATTTTCTCATAAAAATCGATCACAAAAACTCCGTTCCCACGAAAATACTTCCCTGTGGAAGATGAATTAACTGTTGTGTCATAATTTTGTCACTTCGCTCACCATTGGTCACCGAAGATCATCACCTGTGACGTACATGGGGGTAATCTCGAAACAGAGCCCCCATATAAAAGGCAAGTGCCATGACGACAACAAGGGAAAACAGTTATTTTCTATACTGTGTGTGTGTGGATTACCTGCCTCTCGCCGCCACCGACTTCAATAGACTTTACAATTCTAACTTTGATTACGATTGGAACTCGGATTTTGAACTGTGGACTATATTACGAACCCAGGAGAACAAGAATCTACATCCACGTTGTAACTAGAGGTATTTATTCAACTCGCGATGACCTGTAAGCTCTCTCTCGAATATTCTAAACTCGCGGTTAGGATCGCGTCTAATTTATATCTTGCCGCTACTTTATAAACTATACGGATTGAATCCTCTGAGAGAAATTTGTATCCTCGACTCTTCCAATAATTAACTATGTAAAAATGTATACTAATAAACGGGTATTTTGTTAACGAACTTGGAATGGTGTGCGTTTTTTCCGGCATTATCCACGCCATACGGATCCCGAAATCACGAACGAGATCGCTCGTGATAATTCCCCCATTAAATTGACCGCGTATCTATCCGCGATAAATTGATAGATTGGTATCAAATCCTGACGTAAACTAAGGACCTCACGATCCTTACGTAACCCTTCGCTCGTGAAATGAATTCATCCTTTAGACAAGCGAGACCGGACCTTAAAATCTTGAGTCGAGTAAGTGGTAGGAGAGTCCCATCCTCGTAAACATCCTACCCCCGATTAGTGGCACATAAACAGAAAATATATTTAAAATTATTAAAAAATGTTTAAAAATATAACCGATAAATTCGTAATATAACTAACATTTAAATATGAAATAAAATTAAATTATAATACTTTGTACAGAAGTTTAGAAGATTATAAAAAATTTCAAAAATTAATTTCTACGAAAATATTATTTGATGCAGAAAATAACTGTGCTTTATGTTTACACATCAAAATATTTATTAGAGTAACTTAATTGTACACGTGTTATTGGAAATATCTAAAGCATCGATTTCATTAACATAAATCTCGAAACAGAAATTCCTCGTAAAATACAAATGTGTTTCATTCTCTTTAGATTATTTCAAGCACGAACGTAATCATTCCAATCCAAATTATGTAATTTGTCATTTGTCTGAAACCTTTAAATAATCGTTTGAGAATTTCCAAATTATAAATATTAATAAATACATATTTATTAAAGGCAAAACTAATTATTTAATTTAAATTTCTTCCAAGCAGTTAAATTTAATAATAAGGGAATTCTTAAATTTTAAAACTGTTTTGTACTTTCTATTATATATAATTACGGATTTTTCTATAATATATAAAAGTTAAAATGTTTGTATTGTACATATATTTGTTTCAACGTTATACAAATGATTCAGTGTTACGGCATCATATTCACCATGAATAATCTTTCACGCACAAATCGTACGAAAAGAATTCTTTCAACTCTATGACAATTGTATATTGTTATATTGAGTGTTGTGTTTATTGTAGTGTTTTTCTTAATGTTTCTCCTGTGGTTTTTACCTTAAATCCTAGCAACTTTCTGTGATTTTCGATTTCATTATTGTAAAAACTTAGGTCAATTAATGAACATTTTAGTTAAAAAAAAACTACTGTTTTTCACACTTTTTGAACCACTCCTCACCAATTCATTGAATTGCCCAAGCAATGCTGAAAGTACGTAAATATGTACGCATATAATTAAAAGTTTTAAATTATAATTGTCTAGTCTTTTTAAGAAATTACGCACGAAAATGTAATTTTCTGATTAATCGAAACAGTGACAATTGCCGATAACTAAATAAATAAGCGAAGCAGAATAATAAGATGTGAACATATTGTATTATAATCATAAGAGAACAAAAGAAACAATAAATTAAACATGCTATATTTCTGCTCTATCGTATGTAGTGATAATGCCATTCAATTCTTCTATAATTGCTTTAATAAATAATATATCTTGTCTCCAAAACGTTGATATTTTGTGTCGAAAATATGTACAACACCGTGAAGTTTAAGTCCAAAATACATAAGTTTTAATGCGGATGTAGAAGGTATTCTGCATATTCCAGTAAATGAACTTGTATCGTTAGTCAGTTGAGGTTAGTCGTTGTTTCTCCTAATGTCAATACTACAATTAAATGGAGAGGCATTAAATGGAGAGGCATTCATCCAATTTAATGTTAAATATGAAATATAGGTATTTACCTCGAAAAATATAAAGTAAAATTTATATTTAATTACGTACACAAAAATCAAATAACGTACCGCGAATGGTATACAATTCGAAATTTATTGACGGTAAATTGTTTCTAAGCAAGAATTCAGTTTATACAGTCCGTAACGTGATTGGATTAAACACTGGTTAACGTCACCCAATTGATTTTCCACAATTGCGTCTATCAACCAATCACTAACCATCTTACGATTTACGTATTCACTTCGTAGAATATTCTACTGGAGACAAAACGACTTAAAGCATTATTCTAACTTTCGTATTATTCTCAGTGTATATTGCCAAATCTGTATTTTGTTACATTATAATTAAAAGTCAACGATTAACTTTGGTGCCTTTCGGGATTGTACAACGAAATAATCTCTGCACTTGTTTCGTTCAAAATGCATTCACCACACAGCAATTGTATTGCCACGAAACTTCAACCTTTCATTTCTGTTTTCGAAGTATTCGGTTTAAATATGTTGGAAACTTGTGATTGTCAGAAAGAAAAATCAAGAAGAAACCAAAAGCTTTTTACAGTTTATACGAATTTACTCGAAATATTTTTATGGACGATAGTATTAATGTTTACAGTGACGATTGGGTCTGATGGCGTTTGCATTCAAATACTTTCGATATTTGAAAATAATAAATTTTTCATTATATTCGTTGCGAGTAATGCTTCCTTGTACACAGCTTTACAATTTAGTATTTTAAAAAGAAAAAAAATTAATATTCATCATTTGATGAAAGATTTTAAGGAAGAAGAAGAATTTGTCGAGAAATATGAAGGTTACGTTATTTATTATTTCTTTTTTTACGTTTCGTCTCTCTTGTCTTTCTCCACGATTGGTTTGTACGTTGGTTATTCTGCTTTGAAATCGGCACATTTTAATTATGATACGACTCTGCTCTGTGTTTTCGGGATAGATCTTTGGTTAATTTATGTATCGTCTCACATAACTGGTATACTTTTATTTTTAGTTATTTTTTTGTCACTTTTAGGAAAAAAATTGATAAACATTTCTATTCAGTTGCAGTTTGCAAAGAATGCAACAAAATCTTTTATTGATAAACTAATGGAAAAACTCTGGGAAATTTGGCAGATATTTGAGGAAGTCAACGATAAATGGAAGGTGTTTCTTCCCCTAATTTACAGTTTTTTCGTCTATGAAACTTGCTTTTTTATATACATTGCTCTCTTCGTACGTCTTGATATAACTTTTCGTGTGGCAATCTCAATAATTGCAATGACATTTTTCACTGGAGCAATAATAGTGTCGTGGGCATTATCAAGTTTTTCCTCGATCGTGAGTATTGTTGTAATCAATATGCAAGTTATAAGATGTAACTGTTTAAAAAATAAGCTTAAAAATTGTTTTTATAAATATACTTCAGATATACGACAGTTTTATCAACATAGGGAAGTATAACTCTTCTATTTTGTCGCCGATATACAGATTTAAAGTACGTTATTTATTAATCTAATTGCATATGTAATGTAATTTTATTAATAATTGCATAATTTCAGATCATTTGTTTCATGAAGAGATTCGGAGGAAGACCTTTCGGGATATCGATGTGGGGATTTTTTTATATCAAAAGAAATTTCTTAATAAGGGTAAATACGTCTTATTATAGTGTTTTTTAGTTTTATTAGCGAGTATCGTATTCATGTATTACGGCAAATATAAATTTTCGATGATAAAATACAAATTGCAATCACGGTTAATAATTCTTTTTTTTGCTATTCGATTATTGATATCGTGTAATAATTCTTTGAAATATTATAAAATTATTAATAACGCTTTAATTAAAAATGCATTTTCAGTATAGTGTTTAAAGAAAGAGATATATTTAAAAATAATCATAAATAGAAAGAGCATTTTTCGGCTAATTTTTTTATTATACTTTGAGTTGTTTTCAGGTGGTGAGTGGATTGTATTCGATTTTTTCTTCTCTAATTGAATTGAGCGGTGTTTTACGAAATAAAAGATGCTCTGCTCAAAGTTCTGTTAATTATACGTTTAAGAATAAAACAAATAATTGAAAGTTTTCATACCGGCAAATTTACTGGCGAACTATTTATGTAGGACAGCCATTAATTTTTACTGAAGAAGTACGGAAATTTCACTGTGAATTTGTTAGTGACTGACAAATAACGTGTTTCAACAAATTCATAAATAAATACTTTTAGCAAGAAATTCGACGATATAAAGTAAAAAGTTTACTGTTTGTTTAGAACGGTGAATGTAATGTTTTTTTTTCAGTGATGCAGTCCCCAAAACTATTAGTATAATCTGGATTGCAGGCCATCTGTTATCTTACTGTTGCAGTTTAAAGCCTACAAATCTGAATAAAAACTCGCAGCTGACCAATTTAGATGGACGACCACAATGCAATGG
>NW_019385683.1:75880-89240 GCF_000671375.1 Centruroides sculpturatus | reverse complement strand
TCATATTACTCGTGTTAACGTAATAATTTGTTTTATTATATAGTTTGAAGACATGTCAGATATTTAGTATTGTGTAAACTATTTAGAAAAAGAATACACATACATAGAACTGTTATGTACAGTATATATATTTATAAGAAACAAAACACTGCATTAATTTTGATTCATTTGCCTGCATTAATATACTGCAAAAATTTTTAGTATTAGAATGATTTGAGTGCTGACTTGTAATAAATAATGAAAAAATGTAATTGATTTATATTAATAGCAGCGTTTTGTTATAAATTAACTCTTAATGCAAATAATTGTTATAGCGAATAAAACAGTACTAAAATGGCGCCACAGTAATAATAAAAGTGAAAATAAAACGTTTTACACCTCTATTTTTTATTTTTTTATTACATTGTTATCTGACATGTTTTGTTTTACTTTATTTTATGAAATCATAGCAGATAGAATATAACGTTTCTTGTGTGAAACTACTTAGTAAAGAAAAACACGTAATAGAATCTAGTACTAGTAAATAAAAGTACTTAATTCACAGAATTAGGAAATAAGAATCGTTATAATATTCTTTCTTATACAGGAAATTAGTTTTATAATTTAAAAGTATAAAATTTAATTTACCCGTTAACGCTCACTGATTAATTAATTTAATGTAATTAAGCATAAAAAATAATTAAAACTGAAAAACCGAAAGATATGCGTTAATTTTGAAGAAAAGGCTTCAAAGTTTAAAATCATAATCATTTACAGAAATTTGCGGTGTAAATACTTCAAAATCATCTAGATATTAAACTTTAATAAAAGCAATTATATTTAAGTTAATTAAAACACATATACTAAACTCTAAATTATTATTAAAATCATAATCACATTCTAAAATAATACTTGCCAACTTTGAAAAACATGATTTTCTGCAGAAGACATTGCATTTTGCAATCTCCTGGTGCAGTATATATAGCAGTATTTGAAAGTATCCACACCGTAATTGACACATTTAACTGAAATAATTAAGAACNCTACTTAGTAAAGAAAAACACGTAATAGAATCTAGTACTAGTAAATAAAAGTACTTAATTCACAGAATTAGGAAATAAGAATCGTTATAATATTCTTTCTTATACAGGAAATTAGTTTTATAATTTAAAAATATAAAATTTAATTTACCCGTTAACGCCCACTGATTAATTAATTTAATGTAATTAAGCATAAAAAATAATTAAAACTGAAAAAAAACGAAAGATATGCGTTAATTTTGAAGAAAAGGCTTCAAAGTTTAAAATCATAATCACTTACAGAAATTTGCGTCGTAAATGCTTCAAAATCATCTAGATATTAAACTTTAATAAAAGCAATTATATTTAAGTTAATTAAAACACATATACTAAACTTTGAATTATTATTAAAATAATAATCACATTCTAAAATAATACTTGCCAACTTTGAAAGACATGATTTTCTGCAGAAAACATTGCATTTTGCAATCTCCTGGTGCAGTATATATAGCAGTATTTGAAAGTATCCACACCGTAATTGACACATTTAACTGAAATAATTAAGAACTTGGACCGGATTGTGCCGGTTAGAACCAGGAAGTCGATCTCTCGGAAGAATTCAGAAATAAATAAACAAACTAATTTCTCATACCCTCTAGCATTGTAACAGGAAATGTTAAAATAGGTCCTTAAACTTTGAGAAAATAAATTTTTATAACCTCAAATTTTTGTATAAATATTACTTAGAATGTAAAGGATTTTAATATGACTTAAGACATTGTATGAAATTTCAACATAATATAAAATGAGTTGGAAGTATATTTTTCATTAATAATGCAATTAAAAAATATTTTAGAATCTAGTGATCTCGGATGACAACAAATATTATTNGTATAAATATTACTTAGAATGTAAAGGATTTTAATATGACTTAAGACATTGTATGAAATTTCAACATAATATAAAATGAGTTGGAAGTATATTTTTCATTAATAATGCAATTAAAAAATATTTTAGAATCTAGTGATCTCGGATGACAACAAATATTATTCTGTTTCTCCAAAAACATATTGATTAGACCAGGGCTTCTTAAACTTTTTGTATTCACGACCCCATTTATGATTGTAATTTTTTTTTCGCGACCCAAAAAATATAAAATAAAGATATATATAAATTTGCAAGAACAATAATGATGTACTACCACAGTTCACTCTTGTGTTACAATGGAACAGAGACAACTGAATACACTGAAAAGTGACAACACTACACTAGTTCACACTACAATCAGTGTTACTGAATCGTTGTCTTGCTGCACCAGAAGTGCAACTCACAAAACCTATGACACAAAGCATGCCATTTTCAAACTCTCACAAGTTATTTTCAATGTTTTGCAATATAATCTCGCGACCCCAAGATTTCGCAAAGTGACCCCAAATGGGGTCACGTCCCATAGTTTATGAAGCCCTGGATTAGACGAAATGAGATTTAATCTGCCTATACAGTACCAGCAATTAAATAAACAATTGCTAACCAATTTTTCCGACTATCTTGATTGGAATAAAGTTGAAAAATTTCAAACTCGGACAATTTTATTGTTGTCTTCATGCATAACTTTGATATTAAAATACCAACGATTAAAAACAGAAACTTTATGCGAATTAGAAGATTACCTAACCTGGGATTTCGTTTCTCGCTACCGAAATCTTGCCCAACAATTTATCGACGATTTCCAATGTCACATACCTTGGCCTCACATTATAACATATCAAAAATTAGATCGAGAATATATTGCTGTTCTTACTTGCAGAAATAAACGGTATTTATTAAGTGTACTATAAACACTTAAATAAACTGTATTGTAATGCGAAAATTTTCAGTGTTATATTATTTGAAATTACAGTTCCCTTTGAAAAAATTTGTAATAAAACTTTTTATTGAGAAATTTTAATTTCTGATCAGAAATTCAAGTTATTCGACACTCCAACCAAACATTTCATCAAATATTAAAATAAATTTTATCAGTACAACTTAATATTATAACTGCAATTTAATTTTATAGTAATAAAATATTAAAACAAATTTTATCAAAGCAACTTAATATTATTTCATCAGATATTATGAGTGCAACTTATTTCATATTTTAAAATTACTTGAATATTCTCAACAGCAAGATAAACTGTCAGTATATATCAGGCCTCATTTTACTCAACAAATAATTCTATCCGTGTTATCTCTCTCGATATAAAATAACAGTATTGATAAAAAACTATTTTAGTAATCAAAATTTATCAATAGAAACCTTTTTAAAATAATTTCAGTGTTATATTATTTCAAATTACCACTCACTTTAAAAAAATTATAATAAAACTTCGAAAATCAAAAAGTTATTTGTCTATTCAACACTCAGAACAACTTATTATTAAAACAACTTAATAATATGAGTGCAACTTATTTCATATTTTAAATTTACTTGAATAGCAACAGCATCCTCAACTTCAAGATTATATTGCAAATCTTAACTTACTCCACTAATTATTTCCTTTGAGTAAAAATTACTTTTGTGATTAGAAAAATTAATTTTGTGATTAGTGCCATTCAAACCACTACTACTCATATATAACCATATAAGTTTAGTTACAGTGAAAAATAATTTAAGTTTGTTTACACGGGGTAAACAGAATGTGACCCCGAAATTGCAAAACTTCGAAGTTTGTATGTAACTCGTCCTAACAATTATGAAGTGTAGGCTATCGAAATTACGAAGAATGAGCACTGTAAAATCCTAGTTACATGCTTATGTAAATTATTGTTTTCGCAAATTGCTACAATTAAACATTCGATTATATAATTCATTTTATAAACAAAAAATATATTAAAACTACTAGAAAATGTTCAGAAATATAATCTATAATTTCATAATATATGTAACAATAAAATACTAAATAAAATTATTTTTTAATATTTTGTACCGTAGTTTTAGCAAATTATGAAAGACTTTAAGAATTAATTCAAATCTTATATTATTTGATGCAAAACGTATTTGTGTATTACATCGCTGTAATTCAAGTGTACACGTGTTTTAAGAAATTCCTAAAATTTGATTTCATTTGCATAAATGTCAGAATAAAATTTCCTTGTGAAATAGGAATGTGTTTTGTTCACTTTATGTTATTTCACGTACGAATGTGATGAATTGAATTCGATTTATGAAATTTGAGATTCGTTGCAAACCTTTAGATAATCGTTTCAGAATGTTAAGATTTTGAAAATTATAAGTGTATATTTAGTAAAGATAAAACCAATTATCTAATTTAAATTTTCTTCGTAATAGGAAAGTTTAGTGATAAGGAAACAGTTAATTGTAAAATTGTTTTTCGTACTTTCAATTATATATAAAGTAATTAGATTTGTCTCTATAATATATAAGAATCAATATACGTTTGTAAATATGTTAGTTATAATATTATGAAAGTGTTTCAATTTTACGGAAGCAAATTTAGCATTAATAATCTTTCGTGCCCAATCCTGCGAAAAGTATTTTTTTTTATAATTAACCGTGTGGATATTGTAATATTGTTGTATTCAACTTGAATGTCTTTATTAAAGCCATACTTGATGGTTTTTTTCTGTTTTTTATATCAAGTCCTTGCAACCTTTTGAGTTTTTACAGTATTATTATTGTAAATACTCAGGAGAATTAATATACATTATAGTTAGTAAAATTGTTGTTTTTTTACTGTTTCTGAACAAACTACCGCATCTATTACCTAATGAAACGCACAAGCAATGCTGTTGCACATGTAAATATCTATACGTATAATTAAAAGTTCAAAATGGCAATTGTCTATTTTAACTTTTTCATTAAGCACAGACGTACATATATTGTTTTCATTAATTAAAAATGTATTATAAGTTTGGTAGAAGTTGAAAAATATACAAACAGCAAACAAGAAAGAGAGACTTAAGATATTTTCATAAAATACCTCGTGTAACNATTTTATAGTAATAAAATATTAAAACAAATTTTATCAAAGCAACTTAATATTATTTCATCAGATATTATGAGTGCAACTTATTTCATATTTTAAAATTACTTGAATATTCTCAACAGCAAGATAAACTGTCAGTATATATCAGGCCTCATTTTACTCAACAAATAATTCTATCCGTGTTATCTCTCTCGATATAAAATAACAGTATTGATAAAAAACTATTTTAGTAATCAAAATTTATCAATAGAAACCTTTTTAAAATAATTTCAGTGTTATATTATTTCAAATTACCACTCACTTTAAAAAAATTATAATAAAACTTCGAAAATCAAAAAGTTATTTGTCTATTCAACACTCAGAACAACTTATTATTAAAACAACTTAATAATATGAGTGCAACTTATTTCATATTTTAAATTTACTTGAATAGCAACAGCATCCTCAACTTCAAGATTATATTGCAAATCTTAACTTACTCCACTAATTATTTCCTTTGAGTAAAAATTACTTTTGTGATTAGAAAAATTAATTTTGTGATTAGTGCCATTCAAACCACTACTACTCATATATAACCATATAAGTTTAGTTACAGTGAAAAATAATTTAAGTTTGTTTACACGGGGTAAACAGAATGTGACCCCGAAATTGCAAAACTTCGAAGTTTGTATGTAACTCGTCCTAACAATTATGAAGTGTAGGCTATCGAAATTACGAAGAATGAGCACTGTAAAATCCTAGTTACATGCTTATGTAAATTATTGTTTTCGCAAATTGCTACAATTAAACATTCGATTATATAATTCATTTTATAAACAAAAAATATATTAAAACTACTAGAAAATGTTCAGAAATATAATCTATAATTTCATAATATATGTAACAATAAAATACTAAATAAAATTATTTTTTAATATTTTGTACCGTAGTTTTAGCAAATTATGAAAGACTTTAAGAATTAATTCAAATCTTATATTATTTGATGCAAAACGTATTTGTTTATTACATCGCTGTAATTCAAGTGTACACGTGTTTTAAGAAATTCCTAAAATTTGATTTCATTTGCATAAATGTCAGAATAAAATTTCCTTGTGAAATAGGAATGTGTTTTGTTCACTTTATGTTATTTCACGTACGAATGTGATGAATTGAATTCGATTTATGAAATTTGAGATTCGTTGCAAACCTTTAGATAATCGTTTCAGAATGTTAAGATTTTGAAAATTATAAGTGTCTATTTAGTAAAGATAAAACCAATTATCTAATTTAAATTTTCTTCGTAATAGGAAAGTTTAGTGATAAGGAAACAGTTAATTGTAAAATTGTGTTTCGTACTTTCAATTATATATAAAGTAATTAGGTTTGTCTCTATAATATATAAGAATCAATATACGTTTGTAAATATGTTAGTTATAATATTATGAAAGTGTTTCAATTTTACGGAAGCAAATTTAGCATTAATAATCTTTCGTGCCCAATCCTGCGAAAAGTATTTTTTTTTATAATTAACCGTGTGGATATTGTAATATTGTTGTATTCAACTTGAATGTCTTTATTAAAGCCATACTTAATGGTTTTTTTCTGTTTTTTATATCAAGTCCTTGCAACCTTTTGAGTTTTTACAGTATTATTATTGTAAATACTCAGGAGAATTAATATACATTATAGTTAGTAAAATTGTTGTTTTTTTACTGTTTCTGAACAAACTACCGCATCTATTACCTAATGAAACGCACAAGCAATGCTGTTGCACATGTAAATATCTATACGTATAATTAAAAGTTCAAAATGGCAATTGTCTATTTTAACTTTTTCATTAAGCACAGACGTACATATATTGTTTTCATTAATTAAAAATGTATTATAAGTTTGGTAGAAGTTGAAAAATATACAAACAGCAAACAAGAAAGAGAGACTTAAGATATTTTCATAAAATACCTCGTGTAACGTTTATTAGAAATAAGCATACACATTATTTAATTTAATGTTCATTAAGTACTAAAGATTACAAAGTGTAGGAAGTACGGTTATACAAGGTTAAAGAAAATTTACAAGTACTGTACATTTATAATAATTTACAATTATTGTTGTTGCATTTTATTTAAAAACTCTAAAATTAAACTGGAATATAAGACTTAGATGTAACAATTAAAATTTTGTAATATCATTGTGGTTTAACTCCATCCCTCTGTTTTAAATAAAAAATATATAGTGTCAATTTAAAAACTTTAATAGACGATATGATATCAGCAGATTAAACTGTAAGAATATTTTAATTCACTTAAGTATTTAGTCAAATCTATTAAAAATGAAATTTCCAATAGATAGTTTAATATCCGTTACTTTTTATTAGAATAAACATAAACCTAAACGTAATTATATCATTATTTATTATTATAACACTTCATTTTGCTGAGTACAGTTTTGTTCAACGTAGATTAGGAAATGTTTTCTGCTAAAGTTTAACAAAATTTTGAATAAAATATTAGTGTAGACAACCATTAAAATATAAATGTATTTCATGCTTACATTGTGATAACGCTACTTTATAGTGCTGCTTTATAAGTCTAACTTGCTATTAGTTTATTACTCATTTAGCAAATTATTTACAAAATGTTGCTTTTCATTTTTATTCATTTGTCACTTATAAAACTAAAAATCTGTTAAATTCTGACACAGAAGTTTTCGAATTAATCAAAGTTAGGATGCTTCACATAAACAAAAATATAAAAAAGTATTTTTACAAAATTTTCTGTTAGTGTTCAAATTTCTGTATGTCTTCAGGCCAGTGCATATACAAATTTGCCTGACATTTCAAAAGGAGATTAAACAAAATTTTAAACATTTGGCAGGGTTATTTGTGGGTTGTGTTTATTGATGCAGAAATATTTTTAAATACTTAGCAAAAGAAAGAAGGAAGACAAAAGAATATCTCAAGTAGGAAATTTTAATGATATACAAAACATTTTAAAATTTATATTTTAGAGTACAAATTAGTGACTAGCATGCAAACATTCCTTTTCTAAACAAGGTATTATCTCTACTCTTGCCAGCAGTTTCCATAGGACTATAAGCAATAATATCTTCAGTTGATAGTGTGTGAATGCAGGTTAGCAAAAAATGACCGAAGACAATAGCCTGAACTAATTTTGTGTATAAAGACATGATCTTGGATTGCTTTGGAATCAGTTGGTGGCATTTACAACGCTCGAAAACAATATTCCCGAAAAGAAAGAATATGTTACACGATGGATAAAGTGTACAATAGAAGCAATCTTCGTTCATTCTTTTAATTCACTTAAATTTGTTGTAATTTTATATTAGTGACATATCAAAATTAATGTCTATTTTCTATAGATTTTACCCGAAAAAAAAATACAAGAAAAAATTCGCATTAAACTTAAGTAAGTTAGTCGAAATCTTTCAAATTTGTATGAAAATAATTTTTGTGCTTATTGTATAATTGGGTTCTTTTTAATGTTGTTGTTTTAAAAGTTATAAAACGTGCATGTAGTTAATTACTGTATACCGTATTGTACGTTATTCTGTAATTATATTTTGTTGTGTTAATATTGTTACATTTTCTGTGTCATTCTGATCTTAGACCAGTATGCTAAGTAACTAAATTAATTTTTTTTTACAATAAATATAAACGGAAAAAAAGAAAACAGTAGAATTTAAAAAAAAGTTATCAGTTTATTTTTTCTACAATTAAGTGTGAGTGATGTATTAAATTAATCCCAAATTAAGTAGATGTAGATAAAAAAGGATAGTTTGTACACTATAATTAGTCCTATGAAGTTTGTCATTTCATGTTTATGATATAATATAGAATATTATTTATACTCTATTTATATATTGTTTGTTTATACTTTCGTATAGAATATTATAAGGGATTTTATTAATGCCACACTCGTAAAAAATTCATGTCCATCGCATCAGAATACTCTAATATGTATGAATCTATCGCAAGTGTATTTAACTCACGGAATCCTGCTCTCATTGTAGAAGAGGTTGGTAAAACGTTTTTGGATCGGCGGATCTCAAATCGTAGTTTCCCTTGGATGGCGATATGGAGCAACAAACGGTATGGCAGTATGGATCGGGTGTTCCTTCCTGTCCGCTCTTCTATTTCCGCTTCTGGGTTTCTGCCGGCTGTCTGCCAGTAGGTGCAAGTGCCACCACTTTTGGTACATGTCCTACAGGGGAAATCATCGGCGGGGGCAATCTGTTGCAATCGCCATGTAACTTTTGACTTGCGTCACGAGCTGTTTACGTTATTCTGACAGCAATCGAACGGTTCCTTTGATTTATTACGTTTCTACCCGTTACTTATGATGGAAAAGTGTCACACCAGCTGTCAAACTTCTAAAATAAATTGCTGCAAATGGCTAAGTTCTGAACATTTGCGTGGCCACCTGGATTTTAATTGTGAGTCATCCTGTTATTCTCTATTAGCTAACAGATGGAGATTCTTGTCAATCGGCTAGTGATTTGTACATTGCAACAAAGGTGGAACTGAATAATCTCTTGTTGTGAGGGGAAAACTGCCAAAGACGTTTAGTTCACCTTTTGAAGTGACACAGCACACTTATGGATCAAAAAGTCTAACTTTTACTTTACTGGTGAAAGGAGATAATAAGAAATAATGATAAAAAATAAAAATTAACCGAAATGTAAAAATTTACACGGGAGTCCGAATTCTCACGTGTGTCATTTTAATTTGATAAAAAAAACTCCACTTATTTAATTTAAAAATTATTTTTTGTTAATTATGTCAAAGTATTTTAAAAAGAACATGTAATCTTCTAACGATAAGTACTATTTTTAACTAAATTATCCTTATATGCATCATCATGGGCAACTGTTTGTGCTCTCAAATATCTCCAACAAGAAAGTTGTCAGTAAGCCACCAAATGTTTAACGTCACTAGTTATTGATACGTGTGTTCAACAACTACCGTGAATAAGTGAATTAGTGGTGTTAAGCAGCCTGTGGCCTGCCGGCGGCTCCCCTCTGGGAAAATTCTGTTGGGATCACATTCAGGACTGCCGCGAAATTCGGAACTAAACGCAATACGCACGTGCAACTCTGATGCGAGTGCTCATTGGCTCGCGTATGTCCTATGATAACTCCTCAAAATATTATCATCACTTTGCCTGACTAGATAATAGCATTATTCATAATGACCAGACAGATAAATTATTTAAATTTATAACGACGCCATTTTGTTAGTCATTATTCATTAGACCAGTATTAATCACTTTGTCCATCACATATATACCTGAATTGTATATATATTTATGTAATATATATAAAGTAAAACTTTGCTTAACGAGTATAATTCGTTTTAGAAACTGACTCGCAATGCGAAACACTCTTTAAGCAAAACAATTTTTTCCATATAAATGAATGTAAAATACAATAATTTGTTCCATGCCGAAAAAATGCTAAAATGTTTTATGTAGAACGTGTATTCAAAGAAAATTATACTGTATTTATTTATAGCCTGTACTGTACATAATTCAAAAATTTGGCGTATTGTTTAACGTGTTTATTATACAACTGGCTATGGTTGTTGATGTTTACATGTAACCAGCAGATAAGCCCAGCATTGCTAGGGCAACAGTAGATTAAGATATTAGATTATTTTGTACTTTTACTCTTTTTATTGTAGTATCCAGGGATGCTTCCTAGTGGTCATTCTAATAGCAGTGGTTTCATTCCGTGGTATATATAATATGTTCCTATTACAAATAAAAATAATAATACAGTAGTGCATCGATTATCTGAATATCTATCAATCAAAACGACAATTAACCAAAAGCTTTACAGTCGGCAAATTTAAATTTCCGCTAGTTCTGTGGCTCTGTATCTTTCGCTATGTCTTAAACTACTCCAATATTATTTTTGTTGATGTGCGTATTTTAGCTGGCAGCACTGGTGCAACCATGAGAGAATACTTATGGACATGCGAGGATTTGAACGAATTTTAACATGGATAAGTTAATATATTTTTCGTGCATATTCGGTTATCCGAAAAGTCGATTTTCCGAACAACCTCAGACTCGAATTGATTTAGATCTGTTAATTGATAAAGTGCTACTATACAAGATTGATATTAAAATACAGTAGACCCCCCTATAACGCTTAGATACGTTCCACGCTAACCGAAAATTACGTTGTAGGAATGATTAAATACATGAGCCAATCGCAGCCCGATAGGTGGGAACTTTACGGACTAAGGCTGTTCGTAATATTTTCTTCTATAAAATTAACCTATTCTATTCTAATTCGACTCAACATTTCCAAAATACGTATAATTTTTTGGGAATAATCTGTATAAACTATGCTATAAACAAAAAATTATAGGATTACTTACCGAGTGTGTACCGTTCGACTACGCCGTTGCTTAAAGCTGGTTTTCATCGCGGAACAGCACACGAAACGACGGCCGCAATTTCTGATAACGAATTTTTGGCAGAAAAATAACTTGACCTTTGGAGACATCATTAATATAAATAATTTTTATGGACGTTGAATAAGAAGTGTTTCTTTCACAAGAAATGTATAAAATTAGTGCTGTATTAGACTTACGGTACCTAATTTACATACTGTGCAGACGATAATAAACTCAACTTACTAGCCTAAAATCTCCGTAGCGTGTTGCCAGGCGGCAGAAAGCATATATATAATTATAATAAAGTTACAATAAATTAAGTTAATATATAATTATATATACAGTACCTAATTTATATATAATTAATATATAATTATATGTACAGTACCTAATTTATATATAATTTATATATAATACTAAACAGACGATAGCAAACTCAATTTAGCCGCTCCGTAGCGTGGCGCAGGGTCGGAGGAAAGTAGTTCGGCTGCTCATCCACTATTGGTCCAGACTCTATCAATCTTCTCGCGAAACGACGTTATAGGAGGTACGTTATACGAAAGTTGCTACAATTTTTTCGCTACGTTATAGGAATTGTCGTTATAGGAACGTACGTTATAGGGGGGTCGACTGTAGTGCACTGAGTTTATCGTTAATTGAAATAATATCTAGAGGTGTCTGTAGTGGCTGTTTTTGGCATAGTATAACTAAACGCAATTTTTCAACTATATATAGTAGAAATGTCGGAACACAAGTTTGGAAAAATGTTGATTACAAACGACACTAAGGGTGAAGTTATAAACTTCGTAATGTAACCGTCTGGTCGTACCATATTTAGTAAGAAAAGTTTTGAATGACCAATGTTACAGTAGGGATATGGTGAAATGATGAAATGCGCATGTGCTAAATCAGTCGCAATACAATCGGTACTTTTACCAAAAGCAACAAATTGGTTAAAACGTATTTTAAACGACTTGTATGTATATGTATAATACATATATATTCTACAATCATGAAAGGGAAAATCCTTGTACCTTGGGACGCTTTTCTTTAAACATTCATAATTTAAGTTAAAATTGATATTTGTCCTGAAATACAATCATGGATTTTACCTGGGGACATCAATGTAGTTATCAACTAACTGTGCCTTAATTAAATTACCTCAAAATATTTCGATTTAAACCAATATCCAAATGGATTGCAAAAAAAACAAACACCTATAAACATCACACGACGTATCACAGCGGTGAAATGAATCAAAATTGCTGACTTTAAGTCATGCATTCTGATTGCTGTAATGAAATCGCTACTTACTACTTTTTAATGTACTATATTTCAAATGACGAGCTTGTGTCAAAGTACAAGGTGTCTTAAGGTACAAAGATCTCTTTTATATATTCAGTCATATACAGGGTATATCAGTACAGCGATTACAAACTTTTAGGCAAGACAGAGTACTGTACACCTAGAAGATAGGAAATCACACTGCAATGCATTGTCTAAAACGCTTTCTTGCAACTTGTTGCATGCATCGTGGCAGCTGCTGGGAAAGTTTGGGACACGCTTGGTATTTTCGATAACGTTAGCTTTTAAATTCACTAAAGAAGTGAGGCCTGCATTACAGTGTGGGATCGTAATTTTGAACACCTTTGATTTTTGTTGTAGTAAGAATAATAAACATGTATTCTTACCCTGTTCATATCTTGCCTTTTTTGTGTTTTGTGTCGTTTCTTACCGTGCCAAGAAAGCGTTTTCAACCATACATTCCTATGTGATTTCCCATTGTCTACGGGAACTCCATCTTCCCTGAAAGTTTGTAGTTGCTGTACTAATTTACCCTGTATGTATATATAAATATATATATATATATATATTTTATATAAATAGATAAAATGAAACATAAATTGCAACGTGTTTTTGTTTTAGAAAACTGGTGAAAATCACACACACACACAATATATATATATATATAT
>NW_019385683.1:71469-74019 GCF_000671375.1 Centruroides sculpturatus | reverse complement strand
ATTATATTATATATATTATATATATATACATACAGGGTATATATATCTATATCGTGTATATATTCATATAATATACATATATTTATATTTCAATCGTTTATACATTCGTGTAATATATACCGTTGGCGATTTATAGAGAACACAAATGCTGACTGCCTAAAATTTCTACTAAAAAAAACCAATAATAGCGTCCAATGATGTGGACTTCCGCGTTACGTTTAATTTATTTTTGAACTTATTTAATTAGAACATCTAAATGAAAAATGAACATTTCGAAAACAGAAATAAAGATAAACATTTTTTCAATTCTAATAGGAGTTTAAAATAATTGAATAAATCCTAAGATTACACTCTAGCAACAAATTATTGTGATGTCTTACGTAAATATACAAATATATTCAGGATTTATTCATCATCTAATAAACAAAATTCAAAATTGTCAACAAAGCTTTTACGAGTCGCGTCATGGCTGTCATCTTGTTGTGTTGGACACTGAAAAATTCGTTTGCAGTTTTCTAGATGCATGCTGGCAGCAACTAGAAGTTATGTTATATTTTCAACAAAGCTGCTGGCTGTACACTGATATTTTGAATTCGCTCATTGTTTGGATAAAGTTCACGCGACGAAAAACAACACCACAGTGAGCAAAAAAAAAAGCCAACTATACATGAGGCAATCGAAGAAAACCAAGTCAAATTTTCGCGAAAATAATCGACGATAACCGAATTCAACGAAAACCTAGTTATTACAGTATATGAATTCTGCTGCCAAAAAGAAAGATTTTCAAACAATAGCAATAAATAAAATGTAGCTACTAGTGTTCCATAGCTATAGGTAAACTATATCAATATGGTTTTTACTAGTCATTTCCTGCCAAACAATATGATCAATGCTAAATTTTTGGAATATAATTCGAATAATTATTCACTTTTTTTGAGTATTTAGAGACTTTCTAAAAATTTATTGGTAGGATATTAAATATATATATATAGTTTGCTGTTGAAATGTATTTACATTATAAATATACAGGTAACCCCCCGTATAACACGGCACTTCTATAACACGTATTCACTCTAACACGGTTCGAGAATTGGTACCATCCCCTGTATAACACGGTACTTTTTTAGCACGGATTCACTCTCACACGGTTCGAAAATTGGGTAAAACCCTCGTACAACAGGAAATGTAATAAATTTTTACATACTTAAGTACTAATAGTTCACGAAAATTATTATTTTCGTGAACTATTAGTACTTAAGTATGTAAATTATCTCTTGTCGCCTTCTGTCAATACACGTGGTCCTTCTCGAAGCTTGTTTCAATGTTGCCAGATCGCGACGCTTCTGCTTCTGATGTTGCCGAATGTTTTTCCCTTATTCCATACTTGCTTTATTCTTCATAAGTGCTTAGCACCATATAAGGAAATTTATAAAGACCTTTTAACTAGAAGCAAGCAATCTAAAATTACATACATTTTGCAAAAGGTAAAGCATGGATCTGAAGATAATGCAGAAAAATGCTCAGAGGATAAGGATAACTTGCCAAAAAGAAAACGCTCTCGGTTAATTAATAGTGTTTTTAGTGATGACGAAGAAAACATTGTTTAATTTATATTAATATGTATCACTTAAAAAAATTTTAATGAAGATATTTATCTTAATTATGAAAATATACTAGCATTTTTTTTAATATTTGGAACCTAATCCTTCTTTTCGTATTAGTTCTTTGTTTCGTATAACACGGATTCGCATAACACGGCAATCTTTTGGAACGCAACTACCGTGTAATACGGGGGTTACCTGTACTTGACATTTATACAAAAATATATATATCATATGAATAATGCAGTTATCTTCTATCATGCATTTAACACGTTTTAAATCAAAGCTCAAACTAAAGGTTTTACTGTCTATACCAGTGTTTCTCAACGTGGGCGATATCGCCCCCCATGTGGGCGTTTTTTTTATGTTGAGGGGGCGATTAGTAACAATTTATATTTTGGGAGGAGAAAAACAATTTTCTGGGCAATATAGTAAAACATTACATTAAGAATAATTAGATATTTTATTCGTTATATCGTACAATAATTAAACATAACATTATACTAGTCACTAGTCTATTCAATGCAATACGAATTTGGCGTTAGCCTTGGCCCTGGGCATCGGAATTTTGAAGTGAAGGGGGCGATACTACGTAACGGTTTTATTGAAGAGGAGCGATAATACGTTGAAGTGGGCGACGATTCTTTAGAGGTTGAGAAACACTGGTCTAAACGATCTGAACGATCCTGCGCTAGAGAGTTTTAAAATAATCAACAGAGTGTAGTGTTTTTAGATTAAAGAAAACAAATTTATTTCTTAATACACCATTATACATAAATTTTTCTGCTTTAGAGTTAAGTAAGTTACATAAGTATCAAATATATTAAAAATTATTTTAAAATTGTTAGGAAGATAACGTTAAACTTTTGTGTACAGATGGTGATTCTTAACTTTTTGAAATTTACACAGACAACATTTAATAAAATTTTTCTTTTACTATTTTAATATT
>NW_019385683.1:66472-71237 GCF_000671375.1 Centruroides sculpturatus | reverse complement strand
AAGATATTTATCTTAATTATGAAAATATACTAGCATTTTTTTTAATATTTGGAACCTAATCCTTCTTTTCGTATTAGTTCTTTGTTTCGTATAACACGGATTCGCATAACACGGCAATCTTTTGGAACGCAACTACCGTGTAATACGGGGGTTACCTGTACTTGACATTTATACAAAAATATATATATCATATGAATAATGCAGTTATCTTCTATCATGCATTTAACACGTTTTAAATCAAAGCTCAAACTAAAGGTTTTACTGTCTATACCAGTGTTTCTCAACGTGGGCGATATCGCCCCCCATGTGGGCGTTTTTTTTATGTTAAGGGGGCGATTAGTAACAATTTATATTTTGGGAGGAGAAAAACAATTTTCTGGGCAATATAGTAAAACATTACATTAAGAATAATTAGATATTTTATTCGTTATATCGTACAATAATTAAACATAACATTATACTAGTCACTAGTCTATTCAATGCAATACGAATTTGGCGTTAGCCTTGGCCCTGGGCATCGGAATTTTGAAGTGAAGGGGGCGATACTACGTAACGGTTTTATTGAAGAGGAGCGATAATACGTTGAAGTGGGCGACGATTCTTTAGAGGTTGAGAAACACTGGTCTAAACGATCTGAACGATCCTGCGCTAGAGAGTTTTAAAATAATCAACAGAGTGTAGTGTTTTTAGATTAAAGAAAACAAATTTATTTCTTAATACACCATTATACATAAATTTTTCTGCTTTAGAGTTAAGTAAGTTACATAAGTATCAAATATATTAAAAATTATTTTAAAATTGTTAGGAAGATAACGTTAAACTTTTGTGTACAGATGGTGATTCTTAACTTTTCGAAATTTACACAGACTACATTTAATAAAATTTTTCTTTTACTATTTTATGATAAAAAATATATTTTAAGTAATGAAATAAATACTATATCTTATGATCATTATTCTATTTCCCCATAGACATCTTTTCATTATATCTTATTCATCTTTAATACTTTTATTTTTTTTTATTATTATCATTGTATTCCTTATTTTAAATATTATATGAAATGTAACCCTCTTATAAATGTTCTTTATTGTGATAAAAGAGTAAGAGAGAGACAGAGAGAGAGAGACAAAAATATTGTTGTTATTATTTATTTAAACAAAACATACACCATTGTGTCGTTTACGTTATTACCATCGCGACGTAAAAACTAAGGCGTAAGATGTCGTTTTAATTAAAACACTGCTATATGTGTATATATAGAGTAAAAGAATCAATAAAACTCCAAAAATAGCGAAATGCACGTTCTGATTAGCGACAGTACGAGTTATTCGTTATGTTTTTTTAATGTATAAATAATAATTTCGAAGAAAAAAATAATATTTTAAAATATAAAAATGTTACATAATAATTTTGTTGACAGATAGCGCCACGATGATCTCTTGTAATAAAGATATAAATATTAGTTTCTTATGTGAAAATATTAAAGTAATATGAATATTTGTACCCTTATATAAAAATATAAAAATTTAAATAAATGTAACAGTTTAAAAAATAGCCGTTCAATTTTCTGACAGCGAAAAGTTTTTTAATTTTAATTTTTAAGTTAAATTTTTAAGTTTATATTTAAAAAACTCTCAATGAAATCACGTGGAAAAATATAATTAAAGGGGCCTAAAAAAAAGCACGGTTTCGACCTGTATAAGAGTTTTTGGATACGAATTACCTCAGAATCAATTATCTGATTTTGAAATTATATCTGAATCTGTCATATTTTTCTTCTGCTCGACGTCTTTCCCACAAACTGATGGCAGACTCTGTGATATAAGTTATAAACTGTTAAACCTTTACAAAATTATCTCAGAATCTATCCTATACAACTATTTAATAGAAAAAATATATATAATTACTATGACATTTTTGCATATTACCAACCACTTGATGCAAAATTGAATATACNTAAATTAAAAAAAAACAGTAAAATATCCGAATATTCTTCTACGCTAATTTTCGTGTTTTAATACTCATGTAAATATATCATGTTTCAGGAATTTTAGAAAGTGCACGCACATAACTGTTCTAGGTTGAATTTTTCACAAATAAATCAAAATCGAAATTAAAAACATTATAAATACAGTATCTGACAAAATTAATACGTATTTTTAAAAGAAATTTATTCGTGGAATTATTTGGATTAATATCGATAATAGTAAAGAATATCATACAAATTAATAAAGTAATATTACTCAACTAATGTTATTTTTAGACAAGAAAATAACATTTTCCGATAAACGGCGGTAGGATAGAACCTTGGTCTCTTCCCAAATCTGCTTTGAGTTGCACCAATATTTTGTAAATGGTGGATATGCGACTGCCACTATCATGATAGAATGGTAAAAATGAATTTGGCCTTCTTAGACACTTGCAGAAGATCATAAATAAGAAATAAGTAATTTCAACGATTTCCGTTTTAAATCTTAATGATCTAGCAATTGTTCTGATTCCGATTTTGTACAAAAGTTTTGTAGACGATGTATCGATTATGTGGAAAAATGACGAAAAAATACAGCTGTTTTTGAATAAGATCAATTTTAATAACGATGGCTAAACATTAAAATTGGAGCAACTTAGTACAACAAAAGTGCATTTTGTAGACATTAGCATTACATTTGAAAAAGGTTCCTTAATCATGAGGGTATATATCAAATCTACAGAAGACCCATTATACATTCCTTTCTCATCTAATAATCCATCCGCTTACAAACAATCGGCATTGAGGGCTCTTATTAAAAACGCATTTGGTTATTGCTCCANGTTTTATATGTTGTTGCGAAGAAAGTGAAGCAACTCCTTGTTGGATTTTTTATATATACATCAGAAACCTAAATGAATGAATAAAAAAAAGTAATATTGGAAAAATATATATAGTTTACCTTTTCTTTACTTAAGTGTGAGTGGTGTATTAAATTACTTCCAAATGAAATAAACGTAGATAGGAAAAATAACAAGTAAACTACTAGCAGTCTACTGCAGTTTTGCATTGCTTGTTCATGATATAATGTAGAATCTTATATAAATTCTTACACTATTTACGTATTCTATGTTTATACTTTAACGCAGAATATTACAAGGAATTTTATTAATGCCACACTCGAAAAGAATTCATGTTTATCGCATCAGAAATCTTTACTTCCTGCTTGAATCTATTTCAGGTGTATTTAAATACTAAGATAATGTTTCATATTTTACATATTTCTTTATAAAATTATTATAAGAATTACGTCTAAATGGTATAAGTTTTATTCTGTAGAAGATATTTTAAATTTTCCAATAATATAATACAACCGAAACACAAATAGAATGTTTGAGACTACTACGATAAAAAATATAATAAAAATATAATAACTGATGAATCTGAAATACTATCATTCTTTAAATCGCCGTAAACATATTACAAGTGCTTAATTTATAATAAATAATTAAACGTATGACGTCTATATTCACGAATAAAGTAGTGAATGACAAATTTAATAAACCATCTCGTGTTCAAATTATAAGCCGTGTTCAAAACATGCCAGGTATGAACGAAAAATAATGATTTTTTCGTTTAACTTTTTCGTTATAGAATTCTTTAATTAAGATTATACCCAATAATTCATGATTGTGCTGCACACAACCATGCATTATTAGCTGTAATCTCGAATAAAAAATGATTTCCAGTCCAAATAACTTCGTTTTTCTATAAATTGATAACATTACGTTTATTTCATTATTATTATTGTTGTTATTAAAACATTACAATTTTACAAGCAAAGTCCATACGTACCGGAAAAATTTTTCCATGGTAGCTGGCTTCAATTTTACATTCTGTGTTCTTAAAATTATTTTAGTTTAGGAATAAATTAAATTTAGATAAAAGCTGTCGGCAGCCATTAACAAAGCTTTTCTATTTTACGAAAAATAGTTGATCTTTGTTGAAAAATAAAGAAAATATTAACATTTTCATGATCTGTTGATTTGCAGCAACACTGACCGTTTTTGCTGTAAGCTCCCTTCTATCTTATATATATTTTTTCTCTTCCTATTTTTTTTCTTCAGACATGTGAAGTTGTAGTGTTCCTTGTTTTTTTTTTAAAGTAAGCTTTTTAACTATAATTGTGTCTGTTATAGATTCTGAAATCAAGTTACAACAGGTTATGGGCCCAGATCGGTTTAACTGCATGATGGAATTTTGTAGACTTCACATTGAATATTTAGAAAACAAGTCTAAATGAACGACTTGAAAATATGAACTTTGCATCGTTTTAAGGAGTATTCCTGGTGCCTTGGACGTTGTTGATAAAAATCTCGAAACCGTAATAGAGTAGACCCCCCTATAACACGGAGATACGTTCCTCGTTATACGAATTTTGCGTTGAAGTAATCCTTAAAGACGTGAGCCAATCACAGCCCAACACGCGTGAAGTTTACGGACTAAGGCTGTTTGAAAGGTTTTCTTCTATAAAATTAACCGAGTCTAGACTAATTCGACTCAACATTTCCAAAACACGTATAATTTTTTTGAAATAATCCGTATAAACTATGCTATAAACAAAAAATTGTAGGATTACTTACCGAGTGTGCACCGTTCGACGTCGCCATTAATTAAGCTTGTTTTCGTCGCGGACCAGCGCACCAAACTGCGGCTGCGATTTCTAATGTTATTTTTCTGCGAAAACTTCGTTGAACTTTGGAGACATCATTAATATAAATAATTTTTATGGCCGTT
>NW_019385683.1:43798-66281 GCF_000671375.1 Centruroides sculpturatus | reverse complement strand
ATGCTTTTTTAATCTACATTTTCCAGCGCTTCTTCCTCGTAGATAAAAAGCCGAAACACCCAAGAAGGTTAGATGGTCTCAAGAGAACGTTCGTATACACCAGTTCCAGTTTTAGAAAAATTTTACATTTTTTAATTGGAAATCTTTGTGTTTTTAAAAGGACTTTTTAGCGTTTTGGCGGCTAGTAGCCTAAAAAGGAAGGTCGGTCGCCAGGATTGTATTGTCTGGAACATAAAGTTAATAAATGGTGGTCCCGTTTGGGCGAATTTGGTCTCCTAAAATTAAAGAAAAAGAACCATCGGACGAAATAATTAAAATTAATAATTGCTAAATATCGTCACCAGGGGATGCTTTTTTAATCTACATTTTCCAGCGCTTCTTCCTCGTAGATAAAAAGCCGAAACACCCAAGAAGGTTAGATGGTCTCAAGAGAACGTTCGTATACACCAGTTCCAGTTTTAGAAAAATTTTACATTTTTTAATTGGAAATCTTTGTGTTTTTAAAAGGACTTTTTAGCGTTTTGGCGGCTAGTAGCCTAAAAAGGAAGGTCGGTCGCCAGGATTGTATTGTCTGGAACATAAAGTTAATAAATGGTGGTCCCGTTTGGGCGAATTTGGTCTCCTGATATTAATTAAAGAAAAAGAACCATCGGACGAAATAATTAAAAAGTAAGTATATATTTATATAGTATATCTAATAATGCAAAGTTTTATATATTATATATGTGTAAATAGATTTTTTGTCGGTTTTCTCTGCTCCACACTATTCTAAACGTTTCTAGTGATCTGTGGCTAATTTTTCATAGCTACTCTCCAAAACACTGTTGAATATAGGTTACCAAAAATTTCGTCTCGTGTGTTCTTCTTTTCATTTGACCGATGTCATATTGTGATAAACATAATGATAGCTAAAAACAATCAATTATATTGTGGCATCGTCACAATGCGGTTTGTCATATTTTATCATATATTTCAAATTTATTTAATTTAAAATATATTCTCTCTATTTCAAATTAGTAGTGGCTTGCTTCTGAACGTCATACATTTCTTTAAGAGTAGAATGGTGCCGGTCATCTATCTACCACCTTTCAAAAAAATTTTTTTTAATTAATGTAAAATGTGTACGATTAGTCGGTGCCTTTTCCTGCTATCTTTAATATATCTGTCTTTGCTTTAATTTACCTAACTTTTTTAAACTAATATTATTAAATATGGATAATGTAAAAAGGAATGCAAGAACGATTTATCAATAAAATATATTTTTGTAAATCATCAATCTGTAAATATCCGGACGTAATACTGCTTGAGATTTATCCGGACGTGATACTGCTTGAGATTTAATTGTAGATTTATATTTCATGTGACCTAATCAAAACTATTGATTTTCCTATTTTGTCTCTAATGACAAAACTTTCATAAAATAAAAAGATACACAATTATTTCTGATTACATATGGACGATAATCTATTTATATGTGTATTCTCGTAGAATTTAAAAATTTGTTGCATAAATAATAAAAGAAAACAAAGTTTAAACATCATTACAGTAAATAGTATAATACAGTAAATAGTCAAATATTCTATTTGAAAAATACCTGCTGGAAAATTCAAAAATTCGTATTTTTAAATTCTATATTCGGGATTTCACTTTTGGTATTTCAATCGTTATTTCAAATACTAAAATAAATCTAAAGTATTCTGGATTATTTCAAATAACAAAAACATAAATAATCTGCGATATTTTAAACACATCCACCTACTTTTTATATTGCGGTATTTTCGAAATTTTAAAATGTAAAAATTTTCAGTTACGCAAATATATAATACAGGACTCACATATATCGATTCGTATTCGAAATTCCAATAACTATTATATTGTTTGGAATATTATTGACATTATTAATGCACGGGACTACTAGATAAATTGCATTACCTAATTATAAAATGAACAACAAATAAAAAACGATGGGGTGTCAAAGTTTTAGACTATTCAAAATAAATCTGAAACTTTATTTTTCAAAATACTTACTTACGAGTAAACAATATTTGTATGTAGTTAGTGTTATAATTTACTTGTTTAATATGTACTTTAACGCCGTTAAATCTTTAATAATTAAAAAAAAAAAAACAGTAAAATATCCGAATATTCTTCTACGCTAATTTTCGTGTTTTAATACTCATGTAAATATATCATGTTTCAGGAATTTTAGAAAGTGCACGCATATAACGGTTCTAGGTTGAATTTTTCACAAATAAATCAAAATCGAAATTAAAAACATTATAAATACAGTATCTGACAAAATTAATACGTATTTTTAAAAGAAATTTATTCGTGGAATTATTTGGATTAATATCGATAATAGTAAAGAATATCATACAAATTAATAAAGTAATATTACTCAACTAATGTTATTTTTAGACAAGAAAATAACATTTTCCGATAAACGGCGGTAGGATAGAACCTTGGTCTCTTCCCAAATCTGCTTTGAGTTGCACCAATATTTTGTAAATGGTGGATATGCGACTGCCACTATCATGATAGAATGGTAAAAATGAATTTGGCCTTCTTAGACACTTGCAGAAGATCATAAATAAGAAATAAGTAATTTCAACGATTTCCGTTTTAAATCTTAATGATCTAGCAATTGTTCTGATTCCGATTTTGTACAAAAGTTTTGTAGACGATGTATCGATTATGTGGAAAAATGACGAAAAAATACAGCTGTTTTAGAATAAGATCAATTTTAATAACGATGGCTAAACATTAAAATTGGAGCAACTTAGTACAACAAAAGTGCATTTTGTAGACATTAGCATTACATTTGAAAAAGGTTCCTTAATCATGAGGGTATATATCAAATCTACAGAAGACCCATTATACATTCCTTTCTCATCTAATAATCCATCCGCTTACAAACAATCGGCATTGAGGGCTCTTATTAAAAACGCATTTGGTTATTGCTCCAACATATACGACAGGTGGCAAGAGTTAAATAAAATCAAAACCATTCCTAGATCTTTAGGATTTAAAACGGGATTCGTTGAAAACTTAATAAAATCGTACTAAATACCTAACAAAATGATAAGTAATTGATGGTTTTCTGTACAGTAACATTAGATTAATAAAACTTAGAATTTATTTAATTAATCGGTAAATATTAATATAATTTACGTATTTCTAGAAATATTACAAAAATATATATTTAATAAATTTTAGTTGTATTTTATGCTAAATTTGCTGCCGTAAAACTGAACGATTTGCGTAATATTATAACTNTCCACTATTAGTCCAGATTCAACCAATCCTGTCGCGACACGAGTCAGCGACGACGTTTTACGAGTCCCTTTTAGCGTCTTTATACGAATACTGTGCAATTTTTTCGCTACGTTATAAAAATCTCCGTTATAGGAACCCGTGTTATAGAGAGTCTACTGTATATACAATTGCTTGTCCTGACTGGCTTACTGATTCATCATCGCCCAGAGCAAACCGCTGAACCTGAAGAAGTAAAATTTGGGACGCAGTTAGGGTATGTTACGAAAACGCACACCAAAAAATTTTTTTTTCGAAATTCCCCGGACAGAAAAAGACATGATTAAGGCTTCTATATACATTATGGATACGAGCCCAAACGGTTAGGAGTTAAAAGACGAAATTTGGTACACAATTAGGGTACGTTCCGAAAACGCAAACTTAGAACAGATTTTTCGAAATTCCTTTTGGAGAGGAGTGACAAATTTAAGACTTTGACAATGGATGTATTAAGTAACAATGGAAGTGCCAAGAATGGAAGTGTTGATAACAATGGAAATGTTAAAAATGTAATTGTTAANTTATATATATATTTTTTCATACACTTACAGTATATAAACAGCTGTTATTTATGACGTAAACTTTTCATTAACGAAATTTGTAGTAGAGACTACCAAATCGCACTCGTAAAGAATAAAATTAAATATTTATAATTGAATCGTTGTCTGCGCTTTTTTTAGTTTAAATATCGTCTCACTTGTTTTCTATAAATTATTCTGCATATATTTACTGTAGTCTTAGGAAAAACGAAGCAACTTTTTATTTATTACATTTTTCTGTATATACCTTTTCATACGCATATCTTTATGTATCACTATACTGTTCTACAGTTACCTAAACTATTCGTTATAAATTAGGTAGTTTCCAGAAGAATTACTTGCATTTTTACATTAGGAAATAAAATTATTCAAAAAAGATATATTAAGTTCTCTATCTTTATCAATAGAATTTTTGTCTGTTTTCTATATTTTCTATACTATTCTAAACCTTTCCAGCGATCCGCAGCTAATTTTTTATCACCACTCCTTAAAAGATTAATAAATATAGGTTACCAAAAATTTAGGATACTAAAAATTTCATCTTGTATTACATTCTTCTCATTTGCCTGATGTCATACTGTGATAAATGTAATAATAGCTGAAAACGATCAATTATTTATAACTTGTTGGTTATTAAATTATAAAGTGCAACTATCTTGAAACGTCTCCATTCTCGTAAAATGATTTGGATTAAAATTAATTTATATGACCGGGGTCGCGTATTAGCGTCCCCCCTTTTTCATAACAATGGAGCAAAGTATCGATTCGTCGTTACCCTGGTAAAAATCGATTTTAATGAAAATTTATGGCAACAGATGCCATTACTTGACAGTAGTGTATTGTCTACCATCTGTTTCACATATTTTTGTCCAGGTGGTGTTTTGTCGACTCAAAAATTTTTATTTAGCGATTTTTTTTTCAATTTANTCTTATAAATTAATTGTTTTATAATTTGCTAAAAGTAGGGTAAAAGTTATTAAATGATAATTTTCTTGTATATTTAAATGTTACTTAAATAATAACTTTTTCGATTTTATTTCTAAGCGTTTTCAATAATTTTAAGTATATTTTTCTGTGAATAAAATCAATTATATAATAGAATGTTAATTGTAGCAATTTGCGAACACGATAATTTATCAAAGAACGTAACTAGGATTTTCCAAAGCTTATTCTTCGTAACGTCGATATACTTCAGTTGTTAGGATAAGCTTAGATCCAAACTGAAATTTTCCAATTCCGGCATCACTTTTTGTGAATTCACCTGAGTTATTTTCTATTGGAACTTAAGATATATTGTCATATATCACAAGTAACCGATTACGCGAAAATTGCATACGTTAAATTAATTACTGGCACTTTAAATTAGTAATGATAAAAGAATTCATGGAACGAATTGTTTAATAGATATAATGGACTAATAATGCGAGTGTTAAACTATCTTCTTACACGAATTGTGTTTTGCGTACATAACAATCATGTTATAAGAAAATTATGTATATTTTATTTCATACACTTACAGTATATAAACAGCTGTTATTTATGACATAAACTTTTCATTAACGAAGATTGTAGTAGAGATTTATAAATCGCACTCGTAAAAAATAAAATTAAATATTTATAATTGAATCGTTGTCTGCGCTTTTTTTGGTTTAAATATTGTCTCACTTGTTTTCTATAAATTATTCTGCATATATATACTGTAGTCTTAGGAAGGACAGAGCAACTTTTTATTTATTACGTTTTTCTGTATATACCTTTTCATACGCATAACTTTATGTATCACTATACTGTTCTACAGTTACTTAAACTATTCGTTATAAATTAGGTAGTTTCCGGAAGTATGACTTGCATTTTTACATTAGAAAATAAAATTATTAAAAAAAATATATATTAAGTTCTCTATCTTTATGAATAGAATTTTTGTCTGTTTTCTAAATTTTCTATACTATTCTAAACCTTTCCAGCGATCCGCAGCTAATTTTTTATCATCACTTCTCAAAAGATTAATAAATACAGATTACCAAGAATTTAGGTTACTAAAAATTTCATCTTGTATTACATTCTTCTCATTTGCCTGATGACACAATGTGATAAATCTAATAATAGCTGAAAACGATCAATTATTTATAACTTGTTAGTTATTAAATTATAAAGTGCAACTATCTTCAACCGTCTCCATTCTCGTAAAATGATTTGGATTAAAATTAAATTATATGACCGGAATCGCGAACTGGCGTCCCTCTTTTTCATAACAATTGATCAGGGTATCGATTCGTCGTTACCCTGGTAAAAATCGATTTTAATAAAAATTTTTGGCAACAGATGCCATTACTTGACAGTAGTGTGTTGTCTACCATCTGTTTCACATATTTTTGTCTAGGTGGTATTTTGTCGACTCAAAAATTTTTATTTAGCGAATTTTTTCAATTTATATATTTTTTCATTTATTTTATAGCATATTTACGTAATAATATTATTAAAATACGTTTATTCATGCTATAATAAGTTTATTCAGTTATAATAAGTCAATGTATGATAAATATTTAAATTGTGACCTTCAATTTTAATATTTTATATATATTTTATTTATTTTTTATTTTTTATTTAATTAAAAATATTAGTACATCGTAAATGTATTACTACTGGTTTATATATTTATCACAATAATTTATATTATTGTTCAAAATAAAATGAATAAAGAATATCAGTTCGTAATATTTGTCGATAGCAAAATAAAGGTTAGATTCCAAACAAAGGATATATTATAATCTGTGATAATTTTAAAACTAAGAATCGTACATATATAAATGTTATATAGAATTGTACAGAACTATAAAAGTCGTTCTGGCTTAGTGCCAAGAACAAACTACTTAACTAGAGTATGTGAATTTTGAAAAATGTTGCAAATTTTCACAGATAGATGTCAGGTGTGATATATTTTAATTTTTTTCTATTAAAGTTTGTATTTAAATGTATTTAAAAATATCGTATTTATAACTACAGATATTACTAAATGTAACGCAATTTTTGTCATATGAATAAAACGATAAATTGATTTTTGGTGAATTTTTAAATTAATATAACATGTCTGACCTATACTGCCCTTGGCCATTTTACAAAATGAACGTAAACAGTGGGGCGAGTCGAACGGTAATGTAAGGGTAGAGATAATAGTAACGAATATCGCACAAATTAATAAAGTAATATTACTCAACTTATCTAATTCTTGTGTATGAAAATAACATTCTCCAATAAACGGCAGTTGGATAGTGCGTAAGTCGCTTCCCAAATCTGCTTTGAGTCGCATCAACATTCTGTAAATAGTGGATATGCGACTGTGACTATAATCATAAAATGAAGTAAAGTAAATTTGGCTGTCTTAGACACTTGCAAAACATCATAAATAACAAACGAGTATCTGATACTTTTCTGTACAGTAACATTAGATTTACTATAATTTATAATTTATTTAATTAATCAGTAAATATAAATGTAATTTACGTATTTCTAGCAATATTAAAAAGAGGGGTGATTAAAGTTGTTCCCGGGACCAAAACAAAATGACGAATTCGGACTTTAACTGTAAACTTTTAGTCTTGCAACAGAAGAATGCCATTGTTCGAGGGTCGAATGTTTACAATAAAGAGGAGATTTTTAAGTTTCTATCGATATTTGATTTTTTTCCGACAATGTTATTTTAAAGAGGAGGCGACAAATTTATTGCAAATATGTCGAAAGTTTAGGTGGAAAATGGAAAAGGTTTACACTTATCTCAAAAAAAAAAAAAAAACATTTATTTCTTATGAATAACAGAAATCATAAATAAAGAATATGGGTAAAAATAACAAAGAAAAAATAATAATAATAAGGAACACCGAACATCTGTATCACAGAAACGTATATCTACTTCTGCACTTTCATTGTGTATTTAAATAATTTAAAAAATATAATTTCGTAGATGAATCTGAATTGACCTAAAATATCACTTTGTTATCCGATTTTGCCAGATAAACAGCGAGCCTGTTGTTAAAATGCCATTACCTCTAACATTTAATTGTTTTATATTCTTTTTCACTGTTCTCTATTTCTCCTTGTAATTGTAATTATATCAGAAATTACAATAGCATCAGAACATTCTAAACTTCGTCGAATGCATTAGGAATTCTTGCTAAACGTTGACCTTTATATAGGTCATATTAATATAATTACGATTTCTTTCCCAATTAGTGGAATATATTTTATGTTTAACGTGTTTCTATTTTTACGTATATAAAGCGATAGAGTCAAAACATTTAATACTGCGTGTTTGTGTGTTTTGTTCAGAAAATGACAAAAAACCGATTCACAAAAACTGTATTAAAATACTTTTGAAATTTCTGTCGAGTGTTTTTAGTCTGTGGAAAACATTATCTTTAGAACTTCGATAAAATTTTAATACATTAAGCCACAAAGCCACGTGCAGGCATTACCCATTTTCTGGTAGACTTTTAATTTTTAGTAACTGACTCCAATTGTTCGACAGAATAACATTCGAAAAATAAAACTTCATATTCTTTCCTATTTTGTTAATCCAATAACCGAAAATCGATTACAAAACACTCGATTTTTAGTCAAATACTTTTATTAAGTATAAGGCATTTTCAATCCAGATTTGTCAATTTAATATAATAATAACAACGAATTAATACAGCAATGTTTATATCCTGATAATTTATTTTTATGTTCAAATACATAAATGAAAATATATAGGGGAAATACGGACAAAATGACATAAGCAATATAATTCGAATTTGTCGGTCTCAAGCGCACAACTGACCATGACATTACGTTATCCGAGTGGCTTTTACTAACCTGTCAAAATGTGAACGCACTCTCATTAGCCCGGGTGTCATGGCCGACGACAAGAAATGATACGTTATGAGTTTTTTTCCTCGCAACAAGTTTTTTGTATAGATTGTAAGTTTTTCACTATTTTATCTATTTGTGTAGCATTTATTTCAAACCTCAAGAATTTGTTGTTGCACATAAATAACTTTTACCATTAAAAATAACATCTTTGTATTTATTTTATAATTTTGTTTTTTTATAACGTTATATGGACAAAACGACATACGTAGGCAACGGACATAATGACATACCTGTCATTTAGTCCATAAGAGCATAGTCAAGGAACTTAGGTTAACCTCTTGACGTTTTATTAATTATAAAAAATGGCTTTCAAAAAAAGTCTTTCATTATTGTTTAAAAGAAATTTTAGTATAAAACTTTATTTTCTTTCTTACATATTATTTACAAACTTATTATCTTTCACNAAGAGCATAGTCAAGGAACTTAGGTTAACCTCTTGACGTTTTATTAATTATAAAAAATGGCTTTCAAAAAAAGTCTTTCATTATTGTTTAAAAGAAATTTTAGTATAAAACTTTATTTTCTTTCTTACATATTATTTACAAACTTATTATCTTTCACATAACTAAAAACTTGCAACGAATCACGTGACTCGACAAACCTTTTTAGTTTCAACTTCTACTCCTAATATAAAGGCAATTAAATCAAAAAATGAGTCAAAAGCTCCGCCAGAGTAAAGGAAACGAAACATTACTAAAAAGTTACTCGAGGAAAAAAATTTTCCTGATAACTTTCAAGATGATGAAGAAGACTGTCCATGCATATATTGCGATGATTTTTTCTCGATCTAAGCCTGGAGAAAACTGGTTACGGTGCATAAATTGTTTCCGTTGGGCTCACGCTTCTTGCGCTGACGTTTCTAAAAGAGCCAAGCATTTCATTTGTCAACTTTGTCAGTAATTTTATAGTTTTTACGTGTATGTCATTTTGTCCTTACGTAATGTGTCATTTTGTCCATACTGGATGAACTCGATTAAACTAACAATATTTTTTCCTATTATTTTAATATTGTAAATGTTTTGTGTATTTCATAGGTAAAAAACCAAAGATGATTGATGTAGAATATGACAGTGGTGTGATTTACCGATAAAGAGTTATGAACCTAAAATAAAACCGTATGTCATTTTGTCCGTATTTTCCCTACTAGAAAAGTATTTTTTAGCACACAGAACATCAAGCACGTGGTATTGAACAAGTTAAGGCACTTATCAAAAAGGCTTTCGGCACCAATGTGCAAGACCAGAACAAAGATATTGATAGAATTCAAATGTAGCAAGGAGTTTAGAATACAAAATATTCACAATTAGAGGTCTTATCAAGAGCTACGGTAAACAAAAAACTACAACGCATCATAACACTACTACATTCAGCAAGTTTACTTACAATGAACAAACAATGAAAATAAATTACAAACGAGCACGCAAAGATAATTTACAAACGAGCACCCAATATATATAGATTATAAGGAATGATAAGGACAAAATTAACATGAAACAGTAAGCGGAGTTGAGAACCTAACGCTATAACTAGACTGGTATCAGGAAAAAGAACTTGGAGCGGTTTTTCACGGACTTCTCTTTCCTATCAAAAGTCTAAGGAAGTCATCCTCAGACACTTCAGGCTAATCTAACCGACTGAGTGCCGATTAAGTGACATAGAGCTCATAATGAAAATGCTGTATATCCCCTTCTACGTCACAGTATCACTGTCGAATAATTTGCTAAAGAAGAAAAAATTATGCGTGTGGCACAATACTATTAAATAAAATATGTCTACTTAAACACGTCTTAAAACTATGAAAACAAACAATCACGACATCATTGTTCAGCAATGTGTTTAGAAAAAAAATTTTTACGTTTGACTTGGCACAACAAAAGAAAAAATTTTTATAGCATCAAAAATCAAAAAATGATGAAAGTGAACACCAAAAGACGAACAGGAGCGACAGTCAATACTGTATAATGTCCACTCATATTTTCAAATTATAAAAAAATATGGAAGGTGTGGAATAAGTTGATCAATATCGAAAATAATATTCGATATCAAATGATGATTTTACTTATTTTGGTTTTACCTGGACACTGCCGTATGAATTAATTAAACTAAGAATCCAGCGAATAAACAGTTTTTAACGCCAGTCCTATTCATATTAAATTTAATATACAAACTTTGAAATAATTTTTCTAATAGAAAAAATGCGAGATAGAAGAAGCGATATTTCGGCTTCAATAAACGTATCGAATGCAGGTCTGCATAAATAGATGAAAGTAGTCGGAAGAGAAAGAACTTGCATGCAGTGCCGACGTCATAAATATAGAACAGCGTCGAAGATAAATGTAAAAAGTACGTTTAAATGCGTATTTTGTAACGTTTGCTAATGTGGAAGCTGTTTTGGACAATATCATGAGAAAAATATGAATACGACGATTTAAATTATATGTGATATATTACTGTTTTTCTGTTGTATTAATCTTTTATAACAGATATATATGTTGCATATTTAAAACAATTATGTTTACGTTTATTATAGATATTGACGAGATTTTTTTTAAATACAATCTTAAAAATTGCTAAAGTTTAAATATATAATTAAAACATAACTAATAAATAATATTTATTATTGAAAATTTACTTTTCATTTCATTAATTACGAAAAGTTGCATAAATCATTTAGAAATATCGTAAAAAATATTAAAATATAAACGAAAACCAATATAACATAATTAACGATAAAAAGTAATTTGCGTTATAACGATAAATAATATATTGAACGATGAATAATATAATATATTAATCGTATGATCAATATAAAAATAATAAACGAAAAAAAGTAAAAAAAAAAATTGTTATTAATTAATATTTCATTCAACAAATACTTCTATATTTAATCTATATAAAAAAATACACAGGATATTATTCATAGCAAAGATCTTATAAACAAAGAAATTATTTCATTTAGTAAGATTTATTTATTTAGAAATTATTTCATTTAGTAAGCTACAACAATAAACATAAACTTAGAAAAATTACAAAAAAAATTTATGCAGAAAAACTTTAAATGTTTTTATTCCATTTAGTCCATTCGAACATGATATTCGAGCTGAAGAATTGTTATTTCCAGCTCGTATACAAAAAGGACTTCAAGAAAGGAGGATTTTACTAACAAATTTTTGTAACTTTTCCTTGTTTAGTTTAATTTATTAATTATCAACAAGAATTCACTCGATAAATGAAAGACAAAAAATTTTTGCAAACTATAATATAAAATCTCTAAACAATATACACATCTCTCAGAACTTCATTTCTCCAACATTAAAATTTGTTTATATAATGAACCATGAATTTTTAACACGCTGAAAGTCTTTTGCACTTACATTTGTTTTCCTCGAAAAACAGGTTACATATGCAACAATTATGAATAAATTCAGTTTTTTTCTCAGGTTGTAGAAGGTTTGAACTGTGCTCTAATTGATTTCTACTGCTATTCACAGCTCCAATATTATTGGTGAAATTAGAAAATATTATTTAATAAAAACTGATTGCTGTAAATTAGTACACATTTGTACTCATTTAAAATAAGATATGTCTGTAAATAGTACATTTTTATCTTAATTAACTTATGACAATATTAACATTAAATTTTCGATAAATTAAAAATAATTTAGTTACTTTCGAAATATTGAACAAAAATTTAATTGGAAACTACGGGAAACTGCTTTGTATTTAAATTGTAGTAATTTCTATTTTATATATTATTCTTGTTCTTCTGAACATGTTAAATAACAGAAAAAGTCGTTTTACAGATGATTATATCTTATTTTATATTAATCAAACTTGAGTGGTTTGGTGTCCTGTTTTCAGATGTGTCATCGCAGCGACTGATTGTTTTTTTTATAACTTTTATATGAATAAGATCGTTGTTGTAGTGAAAAGTAAAATTTCCTTTGCACTGAATGATTACAAAGTAGATTTGTATATATGCTTTGTTTATATACATTTAGTAAGTGTACATACGTTTACGACCATTCAACATTTGAGCCATTCTTCGTGTAAAAGTTTTTAAGAGAAAGTGCCCTATATGTCCAGTACATTAACCAAAATAATTTCATTACAGCGTTAGAAAAGATTTGTAGCGAGACGTATTTTCTATAAAATAAATTAAACAAGAAAGGTAAATTAAAGAAATAAATATTTGTAGAATGATCACTCTATAAGATTGTTAGCACATTGTAATTCGACTTATGTAAATAATCGGTAGGCAGTTAAAAATGTTACAAAAGTCACCGAACGAGCAAAATTTACTCACATATTTAAACTATTCGAAACATTCCTGTTAGCATAAGACCAAAAAAATGTAATGGGGAAAACAAGAAGGAAATTAAAAATAAACCAGCAATGAGTTACACAACATTTAAGCCTTTGAAACGACAAGCTTTGCACTTGGTAGCGTTAGAGACAAGATTATTTCCTGTAAGGTAAGAGTTTTAGAACATTTACATTCTATATTTAACAATAAAAACTTGATATAAAAGAAATTCGCCAGTTCGATTACTGCAGTTGATTTGATTTCTGTTTAAAATAGTAAACCTATTATTTAAATTGAGAGTTTTTTTTTTAATTTTAATACATTATTCATAAAGTAAATGAAATAGCCTATATTTGCACACACGCATTCTACCCTAAGTCGTTATCGATCGTGATAGATAACAAATCAAGTAAGATCGAATACAAGAAAATTTCTGGCAGTTCATTTTCAACTTCATTTGGTAAGTTACATACAATTTTGCATTTTATTAATTTATTAACATAAAGCAGTAAGATTTCCGGTTTATTTTGTATTACTAAAATTGAATTTTTTTTCTATTTAAAATACAATTAAAATATCTCACGAATATGTTTCAAAACACACTCTTTCGCAATACATTTTTAACTTTCACTAAATTAAATTTTTAAAGAAAACCCTTACTCTTTCATATAAATACGATTTAAATCTTATTATTATTTTTTATCAATTCATATCGATTATATTATAAGTACAGAGCACAAACGGTTATGATTTTAAAATTAAGATTTAAAACACTAGGTTTTTTAATGAGAATGTACACTCAGAAAAGATTTTTTGAAATTCTTTCACGTCCACATAAACACAGAGAGAAGGTTAAAAATTATTCTGAAGAATTTGACTTTTATTGTGTTCTACTTTAGAGCAATTTTTTGCCTTTGCTGAAAATCGAACATCTTTCTAGTCTTGTCTAAAAATTTTCTAATCAGCGTCGGAAGAAAAACTTTATTTTTTCACCCAGTAAAAACGGGTAACAAGGATAATATAAAAACCTAGTTCTATTACATAATTGAATAGAAGGATTAGAAATACGATATTAATAGCGTTAGTTTAAATTACGTTTTAAAATTTTTCATTTATATACAATTTCTAATGTAAAAAAATAAACAACTAAATTTATTTTTTTAATGTACAAAATTTAACGAAATAACTATGTTAAATAACTAATATAATATGTAATTTATTGTATATAAAAATAATTGAACCTTATTTTTTTTAATGTAATCAAATATTGAATACGATATTAAAACATTAAGTGAAAATGAACTCAACCGAGAAAAAAAACAAGTAGAAAAAACGTAAACAATCTAAAACGAGGAAACCAATAAACCTACTTTTCGTTCTGCCGAATTTATTCTGAACAAATTTAAGTCGACGTCGAGTTTAGGGTTAAATAGACAATTAAAATACGACTTTTTTGTGCATAAAAAATTTTTATGAACGGAGTAAAAATAATTGTTTTTAATTTCGTTTCAAAACAACAGAAAAACAGAAACAGTCGTTTTACAGATTATTATAACTTTTTTTTATATTAATTAAACTTCAGAGGTTTGATGTCCTTTTTTCCTATGTGACGTCACAGCGAAAGATTGTTTTTTTTATAACTTTTATATCAATAAGATCGTTGTTGTTGTGAAAAGTAAAATTTTCTTTGCACTGAATGATTACAAAGTAGGTTTTGTATATTACTAAATCGTCAAGTCGATGTTACTAAAAATAGCACCAGCGGCGCGCGCTCACGCTTTTCCGCTTATAATGTCGTTATTTTAAAGCTAATGACGCATAAAAAACTGAAATTTGGTCGATAACAATTTAATTTCTTCCATTGGTATTTTTTAATCATATCGTAAAATTTTATGACTCATAACAACATTTTCCTGAGTGGAAGTAAACAATTTGTTTGCTGTTTGACTCCCAGCTGTTCCAGAGATAAGTTTTTTAAAAGTAATATAACAATTAGCAGTGTTGTTGTTTTTTACAGTAGACGAATAGCGAGTCTATTATTTTTCGCTGTAAAAATAAATAAACTTTACTACTCTGCAGTAGAAAAATAACACAATGTCGTAAAATTTAACAAATCTTATGTCAATAAATGAAAGTTCAAATTATTTATCGTGTATTAATTAAAAGTAAAATAGATCTGCAACATTTGTATTAATTAAAAGTAAAATAGATGTGTATTGTATAAACATATTTTTTTATATTATATTTTTTTTCTGTTTTTTTATTTTTTAAATACAGTCAGTGATATATAGTGTGAGCCCGAAGGTTTTGACGGCGTAAATTTTTTAGTTTAACGTTTTAACGTTAGAAGAGTAGAAAAATTATTGTATGTTCTAACGGAAATATATCGGATGTCGACTCTTACACATCGACAAGATAGGAAGAACGACAAGTCATCGTGCGCCTGCTAATTATTAATTATAACGAGTGAACGACCGAATGGCTTAGTGCCAACGACTTTCTTATAAATACGATCATTACGGGAAGTTCAGGGAGATCATCCTTTCAGGGCGACCGTCCCTCAGCGCGATCGTTCCAGGAAGGTCTAAGTAAAAGTGTCTTCCATCCCGGTCCTGTCCGAGGAGAAGCCGGTAGAAGACATAAGACTGTTTCAGCTTTTATGGTCTCGAATGATCGTCGCATACCGTCATCCGAAGACATATTAATTAAGGTATATCTGAGTGCAGTAACCGTTGTAAACTCTCTCAATCTAGAGGTTAGTCACGCGGCATAGTGACTAGTTAGATCGCCGTTACGGATAGATTTATGTGTTATCCGCATTTAAAAATTTAATCATTGAATTTTCTATGTATGCTCGTGTAAATTAGCTTTAGTTATATAATAAACCTTTATTTTGTTATTTGTTAAATTTTGTTTTCCCGTCTATCCGAGGAAACCTGTCGACTTACCAACGCACGCCCCACTCGTTTTGCCCTTCAAGCCATCCGAACGACTCCGAGATCGGTCTTTACCAGCCCGTGCAGATTAAGTGGTCAGTACGAAATTAACTCCTGACTTCTGGCTTATCTCACAATATTATAACTATATAGATTTATTAATTATAATAAATATACACTGTGTCTGAAATTACATGAAACTAACACTATGAAATTAAAGTCCGAAATGAAGAAGTAAATAACGCGCGACGAAAATTAATGGATTCAGAGCGCGTCGCGTTGCATCAATTGAAATAATTTATAGAAATTAAAATAATAAATCTGGTTACAAAATAATTGATAACATCTGTTCGCAGTGTCACTGTAAAACACACTATACTTATAGATTATCATTTTTGACACGATATAATTAATTTTTGAATTTTGTATTATTATACAGTAGAGCCCCGGTTATCCGACCCCCGATTAACCGCCACCTTGGTTAACCGACCCTCCTAGTCGGCAAATTTCAAATGTCTGCTAGTAATGTGGCGCTACAATATTTGGCTATGTATGGCTACTTTAATATTATTTTTACGTGTTTTAGCTGGCAACACTCATTCGATCATGAAAGAGAGCCAGTATTTAAACCTGGCTTAATTTTCTAATTTTTAACGATACAATAGCGACGATTACTATTTTAAAAAATTTTTGTTAGGCTTAACATCGATGAAAATTGAACGCGAAGTAAGTTAATAGCGATATACTAATATACTAATTACATGGGATATAATAATATACTACACTAATCATGGATTTTTTCATACTTTTCGGTTATCCGACTTTTCAATTATACGACCAACCCCAGTTTCCAATTGGGTCGGATAATCGAGGCTCTACTGTATATATATATATATATATAAATCGAAGAAAAAACCAAAATGCGTAAAACTTAATAAAAATTTATCTGCAACTTTAGATATAAATATGATTATCGATCGAAAAAATTAGTTAATATTAATGAAAATTTAAGAAAAAAGCAAAACATTTAAGGTAAAGAAATTTTTAGTGGTAAAAAAAGAAGTTAAAAATCAGGTGATGCCTAGCTTCCCATGTGCTGTAATCAGAAGGCACGAGGTTAAAATGAAAGCCAAAACACCAGTAAAAGTAAAAACAAACATCTACGCGTGTCAAGGACGATAAACTTGAAAGAAAGGGAAGATGGAATACGACACGTTGTAATTTATGCTAATTATCTTCTAATATTAAAAAATTAAAATCATCAACAAATTATAATGAAATTAAAATTTTTTAACTGAATTCGATAACAAACATATTATAAAAAGGCATTAAAGTAAAAATATCCGTTTTTATACGCTAAATTTTTATTAATTAACTAGCTGCAAGGACCCGCTTCGCTGGGTTTTTATTTGTTCGTACATTTGTATGTAATATAGTTATATATATATATATATATATGAGACTGTTTTTCTAAGTAATCTAAAATCTAGCTGCAAGGACCCGCTTCGCTGGGCAATGAGTAACGATAGTGAAAATTAACATAATTACGTTATAGCAAATCTCACTTGTTTTTACAGAATGCATAAATTAGGTCCCCCGTTTCCAGACTAATTAGAGACCTAGTCTCGATTCTATTTCTGAATGTCTCCTGTTCACGTCCAGTCAAACGAACTATTTTCAACGTTTCTGAAACGTTTACAATCGTTCTATAATCGAACCAATATTCGAATTTCATGTTCGAATTCGAATTCGAACATAAAATTCGAAATAGAACACCACTTTCAGTCCCATATCTCCCGCACCCTTATAGCTATCGAGACGCAACCACCATAGTGCACGATTGGAGACTTGGTGCTACTACCATATATATGTATATATATATATATATAGATTCTTTAAATTGGTGCCAAATTGACCGAGGGTGTGTAATTTCTGTTTGACGGCGCACGCGCGTGTCGACAGGATAAGAATTTGTTTTGATTATTATGGTTAGTGTTAATGTGTATCGTTGTGTTGTAACTTACTTCGTTTTACGATGTTAGCGAGAGTAGGTCACACATTAGATTGCTGACGTAGACTGTCAGCTTTTTCAAAGTGCACTGAACCATTTCAGGGAAGTGTCTTTTACAAAAGTTATGTTTTTTTCTGATCATGCTAATGATAAATATTGTTAATAAAATTGAATATCGGTACAGTGGAACCCCGGTTAACGAACGTCCTGGTTAACGACCAAATCGGTTAACGAACTTTTATTTTGCAAAAATTTTGTTTTGGATAATGAACAAAATTCGGATAACGAACGTAACGGTGTTTTGTGTCAAATTTTAGTTAGTGTTAGGCATGCGCGAGTTAAGCATTGCTTTTCCGAGTGTTTGTGCTATGCTTCTTTTTTCAGTTTTGTGATTTATATATTTAATCGATATGGCATCCAAGAAAGAAAAAAGTCATAGTGGCAATGAAAAACGACAACGTAATATAAACGACAATGCGCTATCGCATTTCAGAAAAATTTTGATTAAAATAGTAAGACAAAATGAACTTTAGATCAATTTCTTGTTCCTTACGGAAAGAGTTTGTTTGTTTGTTAAGTTATGGCAACGAACCACTTGGGCGATCTGCCTAGGGGAATGTCTTCTGGGAGATGTTTTTAAGGGAAACTGGCCCCTATTTAGGATTTACAGACGTGGAGAAAACCCGGAAAACTCCACATGGCCAGCCCGTCTGAGCGAGGTGCAAACCCACGAACGAACTCCCCGTGTTTAAGGTACGAAGACCACTTAGCCACTGGTGGGTTTTTTTACCGAAAGAGACTTCGACTCAAAGAATCTTCCAATGAATTGATACCCGTTATTTTTTGGAGGGGATTTCCCTTCTAAGCATTAAGGTTCGTATATCTCCACTTTCCTGCCACCACCTACAACAAACGAAGGTATGTACAGTGCTAGTTTATTAAACAAAGTTTACATGTTTGTTGCTGTAATAATACATACTAGGTTTTCTTACATTTTCATCAAAGAAAATTACTGTATATTACAAATAAAATCACAAAAATTTCAGAGACTAGAACGGATTAATTGCATTTGCATTAATTTCTATGGGAAAAATTGCTTCGGTTAACGAACAATTCGGTTAACGAACGGAGTCGCGTAACGGATTAAGTTCGTTAACCGGGGTTCCACTGTATGTGAAAATAACATACGTAATATATCTGAGAATGAATATAAAAAATATTTCCACATTTCTTTTATTGTTTTCTTCTTTTTTAAAATTGTTATGTGTTTATATTTATTTTATTAAATTAAGTTTATTTTCCAAATGCTAATAATTTAAACTGCTTTAATATTTGGTATAAATTTGAACAACGAATTTTAAAATTAAATAAAAGATATACCGAAATTTTATTTTATTTACAATGATTACATCACTTCTACATAAAGTAGAACACGAGACAACCTTCACCCACTTTTCAGTCTGGGAGTAAAGCCGCCAGGCGTCGTAGTTGTAAACATAACAACCGTTACATCATCTGTCGTAGATGGTGTAACGGTTACCGGGAAAAAATTCACATAAATAAGGAATTATGTTATAATAAAGAAAGATTTTTTTAATTGACGTAATTGTTTAAAAAATTTTTTCTGGAACAGAAACGAAAAAAATACGTGGGAAAATTCTTTAAAAATTTCTCACGTTTATTCTCTACAACTAAGCGCCAGATCTGACTAACCTACTCTTAATTAAAAGGTTAAATTTCATTTTAGTAAAATAATGTTTGATCCTTGACAGTTTTTTATAATTATACATAAAGCAGGAAATAGAAACAATTTATTGAAGAAAAACAAAATTATAATGGAAAGCAAATAGTATTATATAGGGTGGGGCAAATAAAAGTGGCCCGGGGAACCAAGTTTCACAGTACAAAGAAACACAGCAGAAGAAAGAAAATACAGTACGAGGACCTGACTATAGCAAATTTTGAGTGACCACTATTCATCTCTTGGCACCTTTGAGCCCTGGTCAGTGAGTTGCTGAGGGCGGATCGAGCTAATCGTATCCACTGACCACACCACTTTTGTTTGCCCCAACCTGTATAATTTAGACCAGGGCTGTGGAGTCAGAGTCAGAGTCGTCAAAAAATCCGCCGACTCCGACACCTTTTTACTTTCTAACATGTTATGTATATAAAACTGAAAAGTATTAGAATCGTTAAAATTTGACTTTCCAAGTTTTTTTCTCTTTTTTGCAAATTTACACGTTTGAAGAACTCCCGAATCCATAAAGAATGTCAATTAATGGGAAAAATTCGCGCAAATGTGTCTGTTGACGTTTAGTTTGTTTAATTTCTTTATTTTTTGTTTTGAGTTATTAAAGAATATTTCAGAATGAGTAAAGTTTAAGAAACGAAATTTGGCATTGTAGCTTGCGTATAAAGGAACGTTAATGCGATTAAGTTTCGGTTCTTAAAGGTCTACAGGGCGGAAAGATAGAAGGTGTCCTGTTTTAAATTTCCAGTGTGGGCAAACTTAATAAATATTTTATTAAGTTTGCCTATACTGGAGATATAAAACATATTTCATTTGTTATTAGCGTTCACAATTTTTTTAAAGTTTGCCTCTACCCTGAAAAGAAAGCTTTTTGTCTCTTATAATAGTACAGTGAAACCCGTTAAATGTTCTCGCCTAAAATATTAAGATGTTTATGGTAGCAGGATTTAGTACAACCACTATGACGCTTAATAACTCCTGTGTTAAACTATCTGATTTCGATTTAAATACTACAGAAGTTATTACGCTTTAATTTGGTGAAGAAAATCGTGCCTCCCACACACAGTTTATACATACAGAAAAAAATTTCGAAATTTCAACGATTCCGAAGTTCAAAAATGTAAATATTTGAAAGAGTGATTTTTTGACCTATTTATTTTTTCGGTTGTTATATATAACAGCCGGAAAAATAACAATTATCGAATACATAATTATATATTAAAACTGTCATTACTTAAAGGAGTCTTTTAGCATTGAAATGAAAAGTTTTCACGTTCTATGTTTATTAGAATTCTATTAATTCTTTTATTGTGAAATGAAGTCATGACATCAGAATTTACGGGTCTCTTTTACTTACAAGTCCGCCTTTGGTCGGAATCACAGTCGATAGATTTTTACGCGACACTACAGCCTTGATTCAGACAGTCAATTAATGAAAAATATTAAACTTCTTTACTTTCGGTATTTTAAGAGTACAATGATAGGACACTAATTTGTTAATCCTATCACGAGCGTCTGACTTGAATTTTTTGTCACTTGTATTAAAATATGTATAGTATTATACGACAAATGGAAAAGTGATGGCGCAGCCCTCTTTATATAAAATATGTTCTACATATAGATATCGAAGAATTAAAGTACATTTAACAACTTTATTGTTATTTATAGGGGAGACCAAGGGAAGTTCGGCAGACGGGGCAAGTTCGTCTTCTCAATTTTTTCAGAAATAAAATAAAAAGAGACTCTGGTTTTAGGTTAGGCAGTTGAGTTTTATTGGTGGCNGAGCGTCTGACTTGAATTTTTTGTCACTTGTATTAAAATATGTATAGTATTATACGACAAACGGAAAAGTGATGGCGCAGCCCTCTTTATATAAAATATGTTCTACATATAGATATCGAAGAATTAAAGTACATTTAACAACTTTATTGTTATTTATAGGGGAGACCAAGGGAAGTTCGGCAGACGGGGCAAGTTCGTCTTCTCAATTTTTTCAGAAATAAAATAAAAAGAGACTCTGGTTTTAGGTTAGGCAGTTGAGTTTTATTGGTGGCTTGTTGAGTGTAGTGTTTGTATTGTTCAGTATCAAAAGCGCTCAGCTAGTTGCTGAGCGCTTTTGATATTGAACAATACAAACACTACACTCAACAAGAGAAACAAAAAGGTGTTTTGAAAAACAATAAAGAGAAACAAAACACCTTTTTTGCCGAGAAATAAACATAATTATAAACAAAAAACGTTTTCAGCCTAATTAATAGGCCATCTTCAGGTTGAAAACTAAAATGGAACGTAAATGTTCCATGAATAAAACATAAAAATGTAAATCAAAAATTTTACAAGAGAAAAAAATAACGGAAGAATATTTAAAAATTAAAATAAAACAATAAAACAAAAATAACATAAATCTTCAATGTATTAATTCTGGTCGGAGTTTGTAGTAAATTTCTTAACCAAATATTTCCATGCCGAAGGTAGGCTCTCGGAATCCCTCGCATTTAAACAGCCTTCTCTTATCTTACTTCTGTATATTTCTATTTTTTCTGCCGTCATTGCTAGAGTTGGGGAAGACAGAGGTTTGATGATTGTTGCCTCGTCCCATTTTACCTCAGATCCTTGTGTTTGCGCCATTTGGGACAAAACCGTTGAATTAGACGCTTTTCTTATGGCATATCTATGTTCTTTGAGCCTTACTCCCAAGCTTCTTGTGGTGAACACTTTCAG
>NW_019385683.1:9457-43212 GCF_000671375.1 Centruroides sculpturatus | reverse complement strand
TAATTGAAAAATGGAAAATAACAGAACGATTCCAGTCGAACCTCTTTTTTTCGAAACAGTTTTCACTGCTGATGTTCTGAGAAATTTCTATCGCACATACTGGCATTATTCCATTTACATATCCATTTTCTATATGCTGACCATCACGATTCTTCAACATCACATGAAAGGTCGACCTCCTTATAACTTCATCCGTGCCTTTACCATATGGAACGGGATTATGGCTCTTTACAGTATCTGCAGCTCTATTAGATTAATTCCAATTTTGTTCGAACAATTTAAACACTTTACTTTTTACGAAATAGTTTGTGATAAGAGTATTGTAGAAAATTCACCGCCATTTCTGTTTTGGGGTACACTGTTTGTGTTTTCGAAAGTTTGGGAGTTGATAGATACAATTATGATAATACTTAATAAAAGAAAATTGATGTTTCTTCAGTGGTATCATCATCTTTCTATGTTGATTATGTCGTGGTATGCTTCTTACAAGGAATCCAGCTATCTAGTGATGATTGTCTATGTTACTGTTTTCGTACATTCTTTAATGTATACCTATTTTACTGTCAAATGCATGGGAATTAAGATTTCTTCAACCATAGCGATGTTTATTACGGGGATTCAAGTCGCTCAAATGTTGTTTGCGTTTCTGCTTACGTGTTGGACTTATTGGTTACTCATAAATGAACAACCATGCGACACTCCTATTGAGATTTTAAAATTCTGCTTTGTGATAGCTCTGTCATACGTGTATCTGTTTATGCAATTGTTTTATAAATCTTATATTTGCAAATCTCAGATATATAAAAAAAGAGATTAAAAAAACAATATGTTCTTACATGCTACAAAGTTTTGTTGTTAAAAAATTATTAATATAATACATAATAATTAATTAAATGATATGCTAATAAATAACCATACTCCTATCGCATCGGATGTAATATTATAAATATTGAAAACTTAACACACAAAAAAGTTAATTGTTTTATAAGAATTGTTTTTAATTCTTAATGTGTAATATTATAATGTTAACTCATATTGATGTATATTATAATTCTTACTATTTACAACTTATGTCTTATTGTTACCTTATCAATTTTTTAAAATGTTTTTTATACGCTTTGTAAGACAGTGGTACTTTCATGTATTTTACTTTTATGTTTTACTTATAAATGAAAGTGGAAATGTTACATCATATACATACAATTACATTTGTAAAAACTAAGTATATGACTAAGGTAGTTTTGCTGTGTTATAATCGAAAGTTTGCTTTGTTTAAAAATAAATTATTAGATAGAATTTTGTATTTAATAATTTCATTTTGCTTGGTATGTAATTTTACAACAGTTATATTTTAAAATATTTAGAACACTTATCTAAATAATAATATTAATCGCCTAATTGAAATAATATATTGACTGTACTGAACACAACGTTGATCACTAAATACTAAAATAAACAGTAGAAAACATGCAGGTGAGACCGACGTTTCTTGGGCAAAAAGTATCGATATCTAAATATTGTTATTTTTACATTATGTCCGATTTTACTGGATTACACCGGGTGCAATAATTACATTTTCCCCTCTTCTGATAGTAATTATAAAAATATAAATGCGTTTAAAAATATGTTCGATTTTTCACAAACAAGCAAAATCCGCATCTAAAATAGTACTTTAGACTTTTTTCAGAAATCAGGCAAATATGTGATGACATAAAATGTATTAAATTATAAACAAATAAACTTAATAAGTTTAAGAAATTACAAAAAAGCATTATAATAAAATAAGTATACAAATATGAAACGTAAAATCATCGGCAAATTTTTAAAATTTACACATAATACTATATTAATATATTAAACCTATTTACACACATCACTTGTTACAAAGATACGTTGATGAAATTAAAGTACTTGAAATTTGTAGAGGTTAAACACGATTACAGAAAAAATATAATTTATAATTTAGCACGTTTTCACACAGCGTTACCACAAATCCATCTGTGTAAGAAATGAGATTTCCAACGTATATGTGAACTTTGTCAGAAAACCGTTCGCATCGTATTAAAATATAACCATATCTTGATTACGCTATATGCAGATATAGTCCATCGAAACCATGAAACTGACGTAAATACGCAACCTCATTATCTACAGTTTATGACGAAATAGCAAAAACAACACCGATGATCTACGTCTTACAAGGGTACACCGAATGTCGATAATTTCAACATAAGCTACAATACATTGTTTCCACCACACGCTTCATAAAAAGAAGATAGAAGAGTATTCTGACGATATTAATTAATAACAAAAAAATACAACACTACACTGTCGTTTTCCGCCTACGATTAAGAAGAAAGTGCAAATTCACTAAACACCTTCCTCATTGGACGAGTACAACAATGTAGTAATATCAGAGCACGAGAAAAAATTTTTAAGGCAGAAACAAAGGAAAAATGTATAAACATTAGAAAACAAAAACGTTTTTTGTATGCATGGCAGACATTTTTATAAAGTAACAAACTAACACAATTTCATGCGAATGTTAAACATAAGTTTTTCATAACATCTTACCTTTCGATTACCACGTGCATGTCGTGGCTATAATTTGGCTATGGGAAGGCTGCGGATACATCTTAATTAATTAAAAAATCATGTCTGTTAGGTGGCGTTGATTGAAGCACGAGGTGTGCTTACCTTTATTGTAGAGTTTGTTAATTAAACCCTTTTAGTTAGAAATAAAGCTGTTTTGTTGTCAAAGGATTGGATTAATTGTGAATACCGATATTCTAGCATGAGAAATTAACTTAACAAAGGGTTATGGGCCCAAAAAGAAAATTTCAACGTCGATGCAACAGGATCGAACGATCGACCACGGTAAGCCTAAATTTGCTATCTTAGAAACCGAACCGTTATAACGAATAGAATGGCCGAAATAGGACATGGACAGTTNTTTAAACCCTTGTCTTTCCGAGACGTCTATGAGAATGCCCCGGGAAACGACTCAAGCTGTTCTCAAGGTCATCCAGCTATGTAAAAAATGGCTCATCGGTGTTAAATTTGGCAGAAAGGCGAGACAAAGGAACTTAAACTTGAACTTAAACTTAAACTTTTTCGTTTTTTTCAGTTTTAAGTATAATTTATGTATTTTTTATGCTTAATTACATCATAATTAATGACAGGTGGTCGTTAAAAGGTTAAAGTAAGTTTTATAGATTTAAAGTTTATAATGTTCAATTTAATTTTTAAAAAAATGTGTAAAATATATTGGTTTGGTCAGATATAGGAAACTGCATTTCTTTTATATAAAATTTTTATTTAATTTTAGACAAAATTATTCTATGATATTTATAGGAAAATTATATTTTCTAAAACGAAGGAAACTGGTAAAAGTCACTTCCTTCAACAGAAGTTGAACATCCTTTTTGTTTTCCCTTATCTCCTAAAAATTTCAATCACCCTGGGATTTATTATCCAGCGCCACTGTATATTACATTAAAAATATTTCTTTATAGTAAATTTTTAATAAAATATTATTCCTGGTAAATTCTATTGAAGTAAAATATGATTGGGAAATTGACGCTTAATTTTAAAAATAACGGCAAAAATGGACGTTTCTTACATCTGGAATTACAGACGGCGCCACCGGATTTATTCAAATTTGAAAAACGTTACAACTCAATCGTTGAAAGAGCAACAAGAAAGAAGCTGAGATATTTTGTGTTATTAATTTATTTTGGAATGGGCAATTGTTCCGAGGAGAAATGAAAGAAACGTTTTCGGCTATTCAAAGGTAAAACTTTATAATCAGTCTGTCGGGCGCTGTTTTAATTATTGATTAAAAGACAATGGAACAAGATGGTTGTTGCAGTAGAGTATTCTTTGATACGCCTACAGAAAAATTTCCAAAAATTTATAAAAATCCATAACGGGTTGAAATGCTGAGTGTTTCCTTAACTGAATTCTTACATTTTCAGAACGAAGTTAGATGAAAGACGAGAGAAATTATGGAATCGTTAGAAGAAGCGTGATGCCCCGATTACTTGTACATGAAATTCCGCTGCAAACCGGAAATCACGCTATTTCTATTCAAAGTTTTTTCCCGAAAGCAATTATAGATGATCGGCACGACTCTATTGTTAAAAGAAAAGAATGATGTACGGGGGCAAGACACTGCTAATTGCAAGTGCAGAGCATACCTTTTAAATGAAGTAAATAATCAATATGGTTAAAAACTGCAACACGGCATTGTGACCGTGTCACAATAAATCGCCACTCATTATTAATAATTTTTTATATTGTTTAAAAGTATTCATTCCTTTTCAATAATACAAGGTCTGTTCAAAAAGTATCGGACCTTTTTTTTTCCGCGTAAACCAATGATGCGAGAGAGGCCTCCTTCGGTGGAGTTGTGGAGGGGACAGTCATGCACAGCCCTGAATTTTTTCCCGCCTGCAGGAAGCGTCAGTCGTTGGCAATCGGCGTATGAGTGAGGTCATGTAGTGCGCTCTCGTCGGATTTCACTAAGCTGGAAAATGACTGAACAACGTGAGCAGCGATATTACATCAAATTTTGCCAAAAACCTTGGCGATACCCGAGTGTAAACCATTCGCAAGATTCAGCAGACTTTCGAGGACGATCCTCGAGGCCAAAAAAGCGCGGCAGGTCCGCAGCAATATCAAAGGTCATGTTGACAGTTTTTTCGACTCTCGTGGGGTGGTGTGTCGTGAGTACGCACCACAAGGCCAAACCATCGCAAAGGAGTACTACCAGCAGGTCCTTCGTCGTCTTTACGATACAGTGTGACGCAAACGACCGGATCTGTGGTCGATCAAAACTTGGCAGCTCCATCGTGGTAACTCATCCGCTCATTCTGCGCATCTGATTCGGGCTTTCGTCGCCAAACACAATACTCCTGTGGTTCGTCACGCTCCGTACTCTCTCCACATGGCTCCGTGTGACCTTTGGCTATTTCTCAAGCTGAAAATGCCGCTAAAAGGAACCCAAATTTAGTCGAGAGAAGACATCATGCGAAATGCGACGGACCGGATGATAACCATTCCAAAAGATGCGTTCCAGCAGTGTTTCCAGCAATGGCAGGAACGCTGGGAGAAGTGTATACATTACCAAGGAGACTACTTTGAAGGGGATTAGGGTTTTGTACCTCAAAGTCAATAAATTATTTTTGCTGACCAAAGGTCCGATACTTTTTGAACAGACCTTGTATTCGAATGAAATATTATTTATCTAATTTCAATTTGTAACTTTCGAAAAATACAGAAATGAAAACAATTGGAATTTAAACATTAGATGGTGCCACTTATTATTATTTTTCAGAAAATTAACAATTCATTTACAGAGAAAAAAAAGCAAATGCCCATTCAGATAGAAAAGTCTGATTCAGCCCATTCAGATAGAGAAGTTCTGCCGTTTTCTTCGGTTCCGTCCGAACTGAAAAGTGGAGAAGAAACGACAATAAATAGCTGAAGATTTCTCGGGTAACAGTTCTTTATCTATGGAATGGCCCTAGAGTTTGATTTGTGGAATGTGCTAACAAGTATTAAAAGTGCTTTACGTTTTTTGTTGAATGAAGTTCCTTGACTTATTGTAAACAACCGTAAGTACAACTTTCATTTTTTAGGCATTGTTAAAGCCACAATTTTTAGGAAAAGGCTAGAAATGGTTGTTTTTAAAATTTCAAATTCTTCAATCAAAGTTGTGAAATATGAAAATAAAAAGAAAGGATCTTCGTAAAATACAATATTATCTGATCTACTTGTTTTTGAACATAGCAGATAAAATTATTTTAAATATCCTATTAATAANTCTTCAATCAAAGTTGTGAAATATGAAAATAAAAAGAAAGGATCTTCGTAAAATACAATATTATCTGATCTACTTGTTTTTGAACATAGCAGATAAAATTATTTTAAATATCCTATTAATAACTAATCAATGCATTTCACATGTATATGTATTCTTGTTTAAGAAAATTAACTTAAAAACGTTTATTTTTCAGATCTTGAACCCAGCTTGAATTTTGTGGCATGACGTGTTCAAAAAAGAATTTCTGAAATCATTTAATTTGAAATACTTCATTTGTTTTATAAAATAATGTATAACATCATTCTCGTATCTGATTTCAAAACTTTGTTTTTAGATTCACTATTAAACAATAAAGAGAAAAGAAACAAATGAAAAATTGTTTCCAGGAAAAAGGATGAGTCGAGGAATGCGTTTAAATTCTGTTTACAGAAGACTTAATTGAAGGCAGTGATAAGAAATTATACGAGAATATGAAAAAGGAAGAATATATGTCAAGCAAATGAAGAGAAACGAAAATGAAATGAAGAAGATATTTTAAGTAATTTCCAAATATGTTATATGTTAAAATACTCTTCACATAAATTGCTTTGAGATAAATGTATAAAGTACATTAATTTGTGATAGCATGTGTACACTGCTTGGAAATATTTGCAAATACTGGTGTAAGCAGTTTACGTATGATTTATTGTTTGATGTGGGGTGGTCTAGTTAGTTGTAAGGTATCAATTTACGTTTAAAGAATCTTTCTAGAAAGAAAATTCTTTTTCTATCTGCACGCAAACTCTAACAATACTTTAAAATCAGCGATTAATTTTAGATATTTACGTATTCGATTAGCAATAAAGTGAAGGGAGTTTTAGGTTTAATGCTCTAATCGTATTTTACAGTTTTAAACAATCAGAAGTCAAAAAATGGGAAGTATCCATGTGGCAGTTGCGAGAAAGAATATGTTTCGAAAAATGGGTTAAATTATCATCGAAAGATCCACACTGGAGAGAAACCCTTTGCCTGTGATCATTGCAAGCAACGTTTTGCACATAAAGGAAACCTGATTCTACATCTTCGAACTCACACGGGGGAGAAACCATTCTCTTGTGACCATTGCAAACGAAGTTTTACGCAAAAACATCATCTGATAGAACATATTCGTCTTCACACCGGAGAGAAATCCTTTATTTGTGATCATTGCAAGCAACGTTTTGCACGTAAAGGAACTTTGATTCGACATCTCCGAACTCACACGGAGGAGAAGCCATTCTCTTGCGATTATTGCAAACGAAGTTTTATACTAAAACATAATCTGATAGAACATCTTCGTCTTCACACCGGAGAGAAACCATTTTCTTGCGACCATTGCAAGCGAAGTTTTACGCAAAAACATTATCTGATAGAACATCTTCGTCTTCACACCGGAGAGAAACCATTCTCGTGTAATCATTGCTTACAAAAATTTCGTGTTATAGCTTCTTTAAAGTATCATATTATTAAACATCATATTAGTAACGAATAATGAGTTGTGGAAATGATTTTAGTACATTTCTTTGAAAAATATGTAATACTCGTATTTTAGATTTTATTTAACATGAAACAAGAAATTTCTAAAGTTTGATTTTTTTCGTTTTGTAACTTTAATTTTGTGCATAAAACAATTTTATGTACCGAAAAAAAGATGGTTTTTAGAATAAATAAAAAATTCATTGATTAGAAAGTAATATAGTTATTTTTACTTGTTTGCGTACGTGTCATTTCTTTTGGGCGATAACATTCATTTGTATTATATATGTAGAATTCGTTTATTGTTAGAAGTGTATTCAGAAACATGACAAGTGGAAGATCAGTTGTTGTCACTCGTTTTATCTTCACATACGAAAGAGATTAGAATAAGTGAATTTTACCGTAAATATTGTTTTTTTTTTTTTAAATCATAAACAGTAAAATTTTTTAATAACGAAAACATTTCATTTGAAAAATATATATGTCACACAGACAATCAATTTCCAAACGTTGTATACACATTAAAGTGAAATAAATACGAGAGAAACATTGCGAGACATAATTTATTACGTGTCATTTTTGTTTCAGATAAATTTTACATTATATTGCATTAAAGTGATTTTTCCTTACGAACAGTTTCAATTTCAGTGAAAATAAAAACTGATGGAAAGGAGTATACTTTCTGACAGTTTTAATAGTTATGAAATGCATAATTGCGCATAATAATAGTAAATAAACGTATTGATCTTAAACGTCAGTAACTTATTGGACTTTGTCAATGTGATAATTCCTCGAAAGTAACTGTGTCTAAACCGGGTTCATATTTAAAAATTGAGTTTGATCTTTTAATTTTTGTTTATAATTTTTTTTGTTTTTCAAGTCGTACGTACTTTTTAACAGCCAGGAATTTCGATCTAAAGGCTGTTTATTTTCTCGATATCGCCAAATACTTTTAATGGCAGCTACAGAAATTTGTCGAGTCATCGTTGAATTACCTTCTGATCTGTTCCCATATTGGTCGAATTCTCTAATTTCTGCAGGACTATCGTTTCCAACTAATTCTTTTGAACTAATAGCGTTTTCTATGGAAACGGTCTGATTCGGAACTGTTTCTGTTAGGAAATTGTTGAAATTTTGATCCGAACATTTTGTGCTCTGTGATTTTAACGAAATTCCTTTTTTTCGTGGCAAAATTATATTACTTTTCGCGTAACAGTTTTTTGCATGAATCTTTAATTTTACTTATTACCACAATTCGTTTTTTTCCTTTTGTTTCGTTTCCGGAGCTTGGTCTCTCTAAGCCATTTGTACTTTTGAATTTGCATTTTCTGTGGTGCTTCGATGATTTCCTCATTCGGCTCTTGTATCGTTTTTTGTCTATTTAAACTCATTGCTAAAAAAGATAGTTCAGATGATTTTGAAACCACAGTATTTCTTGTTTGTACTTTATAGAGACGGTGTTCAGTGTCTTCAGAATGAATCCTCACTACTGCAATTGCTCCATGAATTTTTCTGATTGGATTCACAGTTTCCATTTTTACTGTTTTTTTCCGAATAAATTCCAGTATTTATTACGGGTTTGGTTATATTTTTCTCGGAAATAACAAAAATTTATGTTTTTGAAATCTGTTTGTATATCCATAATTGACTTGGATATGTCAAAGGATGAAAAATTTCAGACGATTTTCATCCGAAAGAGTTATTTATATTTATTTTCATAAACTAAACCTTGGATTTCAGCTCATTCAGCTCTTCTTGAATTCTCCTCTGATTTTGCGTCAAAAATCAAAATGTTGAAAATAGGTAGTAAATTATGCTACCAATAATTATTTGTGTTACCCATCTGAATGCAAGGTAACTTGCAGATGTGTAAAAGTATTCAAGCCTATCATATCACCATGATAGACTTGAATATTTCTATTTGTGGCTTCGGAAATTCTATAAACATTATTTTTACACAATTTTCTTAAAGCTTATTCTGCATTTATTTAATCTACAGGTTAATTTTTTTAGGTAAACAAAAGTGTATTCGTATAAGCAGTATTTTATTTTTAATACGATGTAATATACCAATTTCAATTTGTAATTTTTAAAACTGATCTGTTTAGCAATCTTCCTCCTGACTTTTTCAAACGTTACGAATAATTAAAATTTTAAAAATTTTAGTCAGGATTATTTTGAACGTAAGGTTGTAGCCTATAATCATTGTTAGTATTTTAGTTTTTACATTAAGGGGTATGTATTATTTTCGAGAAAAGGCAAAACAGGGTAAAAACGAAAACTGGTGTTATATGGTGTGTTCACGTACTAACAGTTTACCAAAAGTAATGTTATCAAATTCATTCCTAACATTCTGTACAACGAAGTGTGCTTTTTAACAATGTTTAACGCGTGGAGGCGCTCCCTATTACTTTCTGGTATTGGAGATCTATTGATATGCCTTCTGAAATACTAATTACCTTTAGGGTGTTTTTTTACTTCTATGTGTTCTTTAAATTTCGTTTTATATGTGTGAGATCAGCCGGGGGTACACTAATTCGTTAGTACCACTTAATCGGCCTATTCCGTGAGAATAGTTCTCCGAGTTTCGAATCGTAAGATCCGATCGTAAAAAGTTTACATAGGAGAGCGTATTTTAAAATGATCTGAACGAGGAGTTCAGATGTTCGTCAGGATTCCTTGACACCAGTTAATCGATCTTATTATACGCGGATTAACACGCGTTTACGATCTGATTCGGACACCCAATTAAGAGACATTTTTATATAATAAACAAAGTAAAATTTAATAAATCTAAACAAACGAATACAAATGACCGATAACAACAATTTAGCGACAAGCTATAGACTAGGACTTTTTCTATGCTAATGCGCGTTCGAGAGAGAGAGCTCACAAATGATTCTAAACATACGACCTGTTAGTTGTCGTCTTCGTTTCTGTAGATATAGGACACCTTGTAAATAAAGTTCATATTACTTTCGTATGGGAGATCAATTCGTGCACAAATATAAAGATATCACTTCTTCTATGTGTAGACTCGGACTTCGTCTATCGGACTCCGTTATGGGCGTTGGCCATCAGGAGGAAAAACTGCATGGAGTTAGATGCTTCGGATCTGTCGAAGAACTCCCCTAGTTCTGACTAATTTCTCCTTTTAATTCAAAATTTCATCCAATCATCGTCCAGTAACTCTTTCGTGAGAACGGATGAGAGGGGGATGAATGAGGGGTAACCATTTCCCATCTGAGCGAGATTTTTAACGGCTAAGGGAAAAACAGCGGATGTTCTCTTCGATGAAAGGAAGTAACATTTGTTATCTGGTTTTTCCCACGTCTAAAACAATATTTTTTTTCACAAAAACGAAGTAATATTTTGTCGATATTTTAAACATATTAATAACATTATTAACTTAGACCCAGGGCCTTTCGGATCTCACATATGGGTCTTTATCTAAACGTAACACTGTTATATTGTTTTTATTTATTTGAAAATTATGCCACTTCTATGGTTGTACCAGGGAGAAGTATTATGTTTTAGCGAATGGCAGCTTCATATTCTTTAATTTTGTTCCCAGTAGTTTGTAAACTATTGAAACAGTTTACAAACTTGTATGCAACTCTCATAATTCAAAAAGTTACATCGGCAAAACAGGCGGGTTATTAAAAAAATAATTGAAGTGAATTGAAATTCTTAATTAAAAAATCCATCTAATAATATCAATTCGCTCCAGAAAGTTACCGAAAAAAGTTAGAATAGAAAATCTATTAAAATTAAAATTTAATTATCTCTAGACAAACCCGAACTTATAAATAAGAAAACAACACAAACAATTTTATATATTCATTTAATTATTACAACTGTAAATGTGTGTACTGTACAGGTATACCTCGCCTTACGTCGGTAATTGGTTCCAGGAAAACGACGTAAGTCGAATTTACCTGTCTCCGAATCTACTTATCACTAGGAAAGCATTTTAAATAATATATGGTTAATAAAAATCTATTTTAAGCTTACAAACAAATAAATTTTAGTTTTTAATATAGTACAAAAAAAGTAATCTAAATTTACGAATGCGTGTACTGTAAATACAGTACATACTTGTATATATTTTAATATGATTTTATGTGCTTTAAACGTTTATCTAGTGATATTACGACTTCAATATTTGTGGCGGACAGACGTAAAGTCGAATAAAATGACTTAAACTTGATTTTTATTTTTCCATATACTTTTTTAACAAGCGACGTATAATCGGGAACGACGTAACTCGAAACGACGTAAGTCGAGGTATGCCTGTATATGATACAAGAATTCCACTCCCATTAGACAGTATAACTCAAATACATAAAAATAAAGTATATAAAAGTAAAAGTGTAAAAAACCTAGTAACAAACATATAAAAAGTTTGATTAGATAACAATAAAACATAAATATCAAACATTAAAGATTATAAAATATTCGCGTACTAAATTTTCAATATTTATGATATTAGGAAAGATAAGATAGAAGTATGATTATCATTTATTTGTATATAATATCATTTATTATTTGTTATGTATTATATTAATAATTTCTTGAATAATTGAATTTTGTAGCAATACAATGAAACAACGTACTACTGTGTTTTATTTTTATTTTCATTTACCTTAGGTCTGCAAATATAAGATTTATAAAACAATTCGGTAAAAAAATACAAATATGACAAAGCTACAACGAAAACAAATTTTAAACTCTCAAAAGGAGTGTCGCATGGTTGTTCATTTAAAAACAACCAATACATCCAACATGTAAGGAATAACGCAAACCACATTTGAGCAACTTGAGTTGCAGTAATAAACATGGCAATTGTTGAGGAAATTTTAATCCCCATGCATTTTACTGTAAAATAGGTATACATCAATGAATGTACGTAGAGATTAACGTAGACAATCATCATTAGATAGCTCGATTCTTTGTAAGCAGCATACCACGATATAATCAACATAGTAGGATGATGATAAAAGTGAAGAAACATCAATTTTCTTTTATGAAGTATTATCATAATTCTATCTCCCAATTCCCAAAATTTCGAAAACACAAACAGTGCAACCCAAAATAGAAGCGGCGGTGTATTTTCTAATATACTTTTGTTACAAAGTATTTCGTAAAAAGTAAAGTGTTTAAATTGTTCAAACACAATTGGAATTAATCTAATTGAGCTGCAAATACTGTAAACAGCCAAAATCCCGTTCCATATGGTGAATGCGCGATTGAAGTTATAAGGAGGTCGATCTTTCATGTAACGCTGAAGGATCTTGATGGCCAGTACATAGAGGATGGATATGAAAATGGAATAATGCCAGTAAGTGCGAATTAAATTTCTCAAAACGTCAACAGTGAAAACTGTTTCGAAAAACAGAGGTTCGATTGGAATCGTTCTGTTGTAATATTTCATTCTTAATGCTAAAAGTAAGTCAAACAGTTAAAAAAATTAATTTAGAATTATATTAAATATTGTTAATAAATAGTTAAATAAATTATAAAAGTTATGTAGAATTTATTATAACAAAATAAGTATGAATATATTGATTTATAAAAGTAATTTGCAATAATTGAACGTTTAAAAGTGTAGGGTAAAACCATCATTTTTAACATTTACATATTCCAAATTGATGCATTTATATATTATACAAATGCAGACTTATACAAGTGAGGAGAAATTATATTTACAGTGAATATAAATTAATAGTAAATTTTTATTATGTGATGATTGAAACTTTATTTAAAGCGTATTCTCTAAAGAATAATTATTCGTTGTTGTCATGAGTTCAGATAAGATTTTTAAGAGTTTTAAATTATATTTTTCTCTGTCCTTATCATATATTTTATACGTAAAGTATTTACTAAGACTTATTTTACTAATAGGACTTACTATACGGATGACTTGGTTTTGCAAATTTAAAAATAGTAATCAGAAAAAACAGTTTTTATTTTTCACCTAAATACGATATTACTGTGTTTCGGACATGTTGTTCCCTCATCAGAAAATTCACAACCAACGATTTCTAAAACAAATTATTACATTTTTAGTAATTTATGTTCAAAAGAATACAGTATAGTAAACACAGTGGTTCGGTGTTACTGTTTATTATTACATAAATAATTCGATATATATTTACTATTAAAAAAAGAATTATATTTTAGAAATCGACAAAACATAAAATTAAAAAACATTATTAAATACTTTAAAAAATTTACATTTCAATGCTGTTGCTGATTCTAAAATATTACAATGTGGAAAAAAATACACTGCCCGGGATTATCAAAAGTATTTAAGAAGTTCTGTGCGTAAAGGACATTTGAAACCTGTTTTTATAGAACTGAAAATATTATAAATTATATTTTTAATAAGTGAAAAATCATGCAAAATCTAAAACTGTTAAACAATTGCGACAACTTTGTAAAAATGATAATTTTGATGGTTATTTAAAAATGAATCAAGCATATTTAAATTGCTGTATTAAAAATACCATACAGAGAGAATCACGAAAAAAGTCAATATATATAGAATTTTCTAAAAACCTAAAATAAAAAAGTAGTGATAATGACTGCGTTAAATGATTTTTTGGTGTATTTATGCATGTGAGCACCAAAGTTTAAGAATGTAAACGATATGAGCAAGATTTACGTGTTAAGAAATATGTTTTTGTTGTAGTTTTCAGTGATATGAATGTAAAAATTTAAATAGCTTAAGCTGAATATTTTTAAAAAAATACATAAAAAATTCTTTAAAATTAATTATTATATTTCAATAAATCTTTATCAAAGCTAAAAATCAAAGAAAACAACATACAAATGTCTCTTGTGTTGGCAGTCAGTTTCGGGGAGAGATCTTTATCTCCCATCGTTAAATGGCTGACTAAAACCAAAACCACTTATCAAGACACTCAGGCAGATGAGCCTTAAACTCGATCTCTATTGGAACAGATCTAGGGAAAATTGAAAAAAAATAAGTAGGTGATACGTGCTAAACTCAGGTCACTTCAGCTCTTCAGCATCTCGGTATGTCCTTGTTTAACTAAGTGCCATAGTTCCTCATACAAGTAACTTTCGCCGAAGATTTTGATTCGCATAAATCAAGTTATCACAGAGATAATATAATATAATATTGTTTGTAAACTCTTTCATCTTTTTTATTAATAAAGATTATTATAGTGTTAACACTCTCTAGTATAGACGCAATTTTTAGTTCTTTTATTTTGTATTTCATTATATTTATCCATTTAATTTTGTTTTACTAAGTCCTTGTTATTTGTTTAATATGGTTTCATCTCTGTCTCACCTCCAAGCATACGTCCGTTTCACTTATTCACGTTTCTCCCATTCGATATTCCTCTAAAAATTAGACATAAGCGTGCCTAACCCTGTATCTATGTTGGCTTCAAGAAAAACAATTTTTATAGGTTTCTTACGAACTCCTGTCTATCGTTATACGTCTTAAAAAGCGACCCATCGACCCCGCAGGCCAGTCTCTGCGACTTAATTGGTAAAGAGAACACGCTTTCCAACTCCTACGCCGGCTATCTCCTAACTTAAACAAACATTGAAAATAGTATTTTCTTAAAACTTTACACGTCAATACCGCAAAACAGTCGTTGTTTATTTAACACAATCGTTCAATTATTACTTTGAAAATGTTAGAATTTTTTTATATGAAAAATAGTTGCTCATTTTGTCATTCTTAATGCAGTAAAGCCTAGACTTTACAGGTAAATGCTAAAATTTAACTTCTTCGTGTTTAGAATTCTAACAAATATCAAAATATGGCATAATAATTATCTACGTTAAAGTGAATTTAGTTATTACCAAATGAAAATAATCGTTAAAATTAATTTCTATAATACTGTACTCACCAAATAAACTGCTGCGCAAAAGCCTTATTTATTATTATTCGACAATAAATAGTTCTTCAGGGGATAATATCGCCTGGATCTTCAAACGACGGGTTCTGTCCAAAACAGGAAAGATTATTATTAATTACGCAAACGAATTATACTGTAAAAATTATAAACTGAATATAAAATATCAATGAAAATCTGAAGAAAATAAACAATAATCACAGAATTTTCTTTATATGACGTATAATTCATTAAAATTTTTACGAACAATTTTTCTTTTTTATTTTAAACACTATTAAAGGTCTACTCTTCTGAATTTACAGGTATTTATTTAAACTTGAGGTGACACTTCTGTGACTCAAAATATGTATAGAAACTAAACTGCACTTTGTGTATTCGAGTCTATTTAGCAACCCAATTTAACAAGGTTTATCAGAACGCATATTGGTAATACAAATTCGTGTTTGTAGTTTGTATTGTTTGTTAACTATTTGTGTTTATAGTTTTTTTTTAATACGTAGTTTTTCATTCAGTTCGAAATTCTTAAAATGCGTAGCAAAAATTAACTAGGAAAGAGGAAGGGTTTTATTTTTCGTGCGAGATGAGACGAGGCAAGGAGCAAAATGTGTACAGGATTAACCGAGAAAGATATCTATTCTCAGTGTGTTATATCGTCACGAAGCTCTCGTTAAAAATTGTCTCTATTTAGAAAAGTTGGCCGTCATTACTGTTTTTTTGTACGACTTAAAAAATTTAGTTCTACTGTAAAGCGGTTCGGTTCGCTTTGCTTTTATCACTGTTTCCAGTGTAGACTATTTACAAAGAGAATTTCGTAACGATCGTAACGAGATACTTCTTTATCCCGTTCTCTGCTATGTAGACTGGAATACACGAAGCGAAGTTTTCTTCTTGTACATATTTAGAATTACAGAATTGACATTTCATATGTAAATAAATATACGGGTAAATGCAAAAAAGATGGGTTTCTGTAATAACGTTTAGAGTAAATAAAACAAATTGTTCGTATTAAAAATTATAATCATTATGTACGTTACACGATCAAAAAGAGATCTTTCCAATCTTCCTTTAATTCTTATAGTTTCGCCACTGTGATAGTGAGAAGGAGTTAGACTAAAATGCACACTCTGGCCCCACACATAGTGATATCGATATTAATTCTAATAAACCTTGTTAATTTGCAATCTCCATTTGTTTCACGCTCACATCACTGAAATATTAATTAAAGTACTCGTAGTGTAAATGGAAATTATCATACATAAGTTTCATACAATGTAAAAATTGTGTAAATTATATTTTAACCAAAAAATAATACGAGTCTATTATTACGAGATAATACAATAAAGGCTTACTCTATTTACTAGTTTATTTACTACTATTCTGTCTATATATATATAATTGAGACGAGTTGATAATAATAATAATAAGCGCAGAGCCCAAACAATTAGGAGTTGATAGTTTAAACTTGGGACACAGTTAGGGAACATCACGAGAACGCACACTAAGAAGGGATTTTTCGAAATTTCCTTGGAGAGGAAAAGACAGGATTAAGGTTACGACAATGAAAGTGTTAAGTAACATTGAAAGTATCAACAACGAAAGTGTAAACAAAAACCGACGTGCATGATTTACAGGTGCAGATGCAGTTTTTTCGTTTTCGCAAAAACCGTACATTTTATAACCCATCTAAAAATTCGTAAATTAGTCTAGAAACAGGAACACCCAATTCTTTCATTCTTTGAAATCGGGTAAGATTGACTGTAACGTAATAATATTAAACTTCGCTATCGTTACTTTTTCCTCCGCAACGCCGGGCCTATCTGATAGTTTACTAATAATAAAAAGCACCACACTTACCGAACCAACATAGAAAGAAAATGCGTAAAATTATGTTTAGTATTCGATATTTATTTATTTGACCATAACTATGATCTTTATCTAGTGTATGTTAAATTGGATACGAGCCAATAGTACTTTTTTTTATAAGACTTGTTTAAGTTTCAAAGTTTCGAATTGAAATAATATTATTATTATTAAAACTAATTTAAAAAATTATTAATTACTCAATTAAGATATTTAAAAACTCTTATTTTGATTATTCTAGAAAAATATACAAGCAACAAACATCCAGAAAAACGTTTCTTGTTTACAAGAGATATTTTTGAATGAAGTCCAATGAATCGTTTCACGACTTGTCATCTGATTTCCATAAAATTCTTTTTATGTATTTTCAACTTTGCTTCTAATCAATACTAAAACTACTTGAATACTTTAATTATTGAAAATAAACTAATTTCGAAAATGCATTTAAACCGTAATTATTATTTTCAATAAATTCGAAATGTTAAAAATAGTTATTTATATTCAATAATGAATTTATGAATTATTTATTCGCAAGTGTTTTTAAGATTACTATAATAAAGATATAATGCAACTTTTCAGTTTTAGTTACATTAATTAATTCTCGATTGTTCGAAATTCTCTAATGTAGAAAATTAATTTCGATGTTTTATTTTAATTTTTCGGAAAACATTGAGTTTACGATTATTATATATAAATATCCGATATTTCAAATTAATTACTCTGAACTCGCATTTTCCTTGTAGATTAAAAAACCAGTTTCTGTTTAATGTAGAATTTTCCTTACTTTTCTATTTTTTTTTATTGTCTGAATTTTAAATCATTTATTAGATAAAAATATTTAAATAAAGACCTCACTTATCCTTTGAAACTCATTTACACTTTACTACACTACATCTACTTTCGTAATCATGCGAGAAATACCGATGACGTAATAAACGATATAATTACTTTTCAGTGTTACATCTCTCGTATATCAATTTATAACAAAAATATTATCTGTATATTTACTTATAAACTTGCTTCCATTTAAGAAAAGTCGTTTTTGGACGGAAATTCATAGATAGCTTCTTTATAGTCTTTTTAACTTTGTAAGTTATAGATAGAAAGTTCTATCTTGTCACGCATATAATGATTAGAGATTTTATTACTAACAACTTTTCTCATTTACACCAAACATTATTACAGGGAAATGTCTTTCTGAATTTACACGTATTTAATTAGATATGAGATGAAACTTCCGTGACTCGAAATAGGTACAAGAAAAAAAGTTTGCTTTGTGCATTCGAGTCAACTTAGCTGAGCACGCGATAACGAAATACCTTATTACTATCGTCACGAAATTGTCGTTGTAAATAGTCTAAATACGGACAATTCATAAAGAAAGTTTCGTGACGATATAGGCATTTAACACTGAGAAACGGTATCTCCCTCAATTAAACCTATACAGTTTTTGCTCCTTTCCTGGTGTCATCTTGCGCAAATATTCCAACTTTCGTTCTTCCTAGTAATTTTTTGCTACGCATTTTAAAACTTTCAGACTGAATGAAGAAACTTAACATTAACAAAAACTATAAATACGAATCGTTTACAAATGAAAATATCTGTGAGCGCAAGGAATTTTACAGGCCTCTTAAATATCTAAATTTTCTGTTAATTGTAAATAAGCTGGGAAAAAACCCGAAGAATTTGAACTCGATAGGATATCACCGATTGAATAACAATTAGATGGGAAAGTTTACACTTAGGTGTGAACAATGCACCATTATTGTCAACATCGTCAATCACGTGTTTGCTTTCTCAGGACAAGGGTATAAAAGGGCATTTCAACTGAAGTTCAAGGCGATTCGTCATAGGAAGTTATACTTCATGATCGTGCCACCTCGACTGCTGAACCTCTGTACAGTCAATTCGATCCAGCTACAGGGAGAAGATATCAGATAGAAGATACCAAGGACTCCTACCTCTTCCATATTGACGGTTGTGCCAACTCTCCATTACACTGAGAGGTATTTAGGGGATTTAGATTTTGTCAAAGTGCTCACTCTTGAACTAGAAATTAGGGCAGTGACACAGTTCCAAAATTCGTCCCCAATTTCTGTAAATATTTTAATATAACCGCATTTAATCTTAGTATTCCTGTAACTTAGGTTTAGTTATTCAATAAATGCTTTGTTATTTTGTTAACCTGTCTCCTGTCTAAACGGTACCTGCCGACTTACCTACGAACTCCCCACTCGATTTGCCCTCCTAGTTATCCAACTACCCANCGTTGTGCATTAATGACAATTGTATTAACGTAGAGAAACGCTTTTCAAGACAGGAATCAAACATACAGATAAAATGTTTAAATATTGCAACTTATCACCTATTAACCTATCTGTGGTAATTCGAAGTAACACAAATGAAACGGGATTTTTACCATCTACTTTCTTGCTACGAATGTTGAAACTTATAAGATTTAAGATCATTTTTCTGTTAATGAAACAGAAAAATTTTCTGGTATTTTTTGTCAACTGAACGCAGCCAAAGAAAATGCCAAGTAAAATTTTAGAAAAACGCTGATAAAGATAAATTTAATTTAGTTCATATTGCATAATAAGCTTTATCCATTAAACGAATTAAAAATTTTTATATTAAACCTTTTAATCTTAGAGAATATCTTCGCAGCATATGTTAATAATGTCAGAGTAAAATACTTTATGACAACAAAACTTTACAATGTGAAAAAAATACACTGTTGGTGATTATCAGAACTATATAAGAAGTTCTTTGCGTAAAGCACATTTGAAACCCTTTATATAAAAGTGAAAATATTATAAATTATATTTTTAATAAGTAAAAAATCATGTAAAATCTAAAACTGTTAAACAATTACAACAACTTTCTAAAGATAATAATCTTGATGGTTATTTAAGTATAAATCAAGAAGATTTAAATTGCTTTATTAAATACACGACACAAAGAGAATTAAGAAAGCAAATATGTGTTATTAAAAGAATAAACATATATTGCGTTTTCTAAAAATCTAAAATAAAAAACTAATGATAATGAGTACGTTAAAAGAGCTTTTCGTGCATTTATGCATGTAAGCATATGTGCACCAAATTTCAAAAATGTGAACAATATAAGCAAGATTAGGTGTAAAGAAATATGAATATATTGTAGTTTTCACTAATATAAATGTAAGAATATACATAGTTTAAGCCAAATATTTCTAAAAAATTATATAGAAAATTCTGTTAAAATTAAATTATATATTTCCATTAATTTTTATCAAAGCTAAAAATCAAAGAAAACAACATACAAATGTATCTTGTGTTGGCAGTCAGTTTCTGAGAGAGAAATTACTCAGTCAGATGAATCCCATTACTAAATGGCTAACTGAAACACAAACAAGTCATCATGACACTCAGTCAGTTGATCATTAATTAATTAAGCTCGATCTACATTGAGAGATCTGAAATATATAAAGAATAAGTAGGAGATACGTGCTAAAATCAGGGTACTTCAACTCTTCACCACCTCGGTATGTCCTTGTTTAACTAAGTGCCATAGTTCTTAATACAAGTAACTTTCGCCGAAGATTATGATTCGCATAAATCAAGTTATTACAGAAGTAATATAATATAATATCGTTTGTAAACTTTATCATCTCCGATTTTAAAGATTATTATAGTGTTAACACTCTCTAGTATAGACGCAATTTTTAGTTCTTTTATTTTGTATTTCATTATATTTATCCATTTAATTTTGTTTTACTAAGTCCTTGTTATTTGTTTAATATGGTTTCATCTCTGTCTCACCTCCAAGCATACGTCCGTTTCACTTATTCACGTTTCTCCCATTCGATATTCCTCTAAAAATTAGACATAAGCGTGCCTAACCCTGTATCTATGTTGGCTTCAAGAAAAACAATTTTTATAGGTTTCTTACGAACTCCTGTCTATCGTTATACGTCTTAAAAAGCGACCCATCGACCCCGCAGGCCAGTCTCTGCGACTTAATTGGTAAAGAGAACACGCTTTCCAACTCCTACGCCGGCTATCTCCTAACTTAAACAAACATTGAAAATAGTATTTTCTTAAAACTTTACACGTCAATACCGCAAAACAGTCGTTGTTTATTTAACACAATCGTTCAATTATTACTTTGAAAATGTTAGAATTTTTTTATATGAAAAATAGTTGCTCATTTTGTCATTCTTAATGCAGTAAAGCCTAGACTTTACAGGTAAATGCTAAAATTTAACTTCTTCGTGTTTAGAATTCTAACAAATATCAAAATATGGCATAATAATTATCTACGTTAAAGTGAATTTAGTTATTACCAAATGAAAATAATCGTTAAAATTAATTTCTATAATACTGTACTCACCAAATAAACTGCTGCGCAAAAGCCTTATTTATTATTATTCGACAATAAATAGTTCTTCAGGGGATAATATCGCCTGGATCTTCAAACGACGGGTTCTGTCCAAAACAGGAAAGATTATTATTAATTACGCAAACGAATTATACTGTAAAAATTATAAACTGAATATAAAATATCAATGAAAATCTGAAGAAAATAAACAATAATCACAGAATTTTCTTTATATGACGTATAATTCATTAAAATTTTTACGAACAATTTTTCTTTTTTATTTTAAACACTATTAAAGGTCTACTCTTCTGAATTTACAGGTATTTATTTAAACTTGAGGTGACACTTCTGTGACTCAAAATATGTATAGAAACTAAACTGCACTTTGTGTATTCGAGTCTATTTAGCAAAACCCAATTTAACAAGGTTTATCAGAACGCATATTGGTAATACAAATTCGTGTTTGTAGTTTGTATTGTTTGTTAACTATTTGTGTTTATAGTTTTTTTTTAATACGTAGTTTTTCATTCAGTTCGAAATTCTTAAAATGCGTAGCAAAAATTAACTAGGAAAGAGGAAGGGTTTTATTTTTCGTGCGAGATGAGACGAGGCAAGGAGCAAAATGTGTACAGGATTAACCGAGAAAGATATCTATTCTCAGTGTGTTATATCGTCACGAAGCTCTCGTTAAAAATTGTCTCTATTTAGAAAAGTTGGCCGTCATTACTGTTTTTTTGTACGACTTAAAAAATTTAGTTCTACTGTAAAGCGGTTCGGTTCGCTTTGCTTTTATCACCTGATTCCAGTGTAAATTATTTACAAAGAGAATTTCGTAACGATCGTAACGAGATACTTCTTTATCCCGTTCTCTGCTATGTAGACTGGAATACACGAAGCGAAGTTTTCTTCTTGTACATATTTAGAATTACAGAATTGACATTTCATATGTAAATAAATATACAAGTAAATGCAAAAGAGATGGGTCTCTGTAATAACGTTTAGAGTAAATAAAACAAATTGTTCGTATTAAAAATTATAATCATTATGTACGTTACACGATCAAAAAGAGATCTTTCCAATCTTCCTTTAATTCTTATAGTTTCGCCACTGTGATAGTGAGAAGGAGTTAGACTAAAATGCACACTCTGGCCCCACACATAGTGATATCGATATTAATTCTAATAAACCTTGTTAATTTGCAATCTCCATTTGTTTCACGCTCACATCACTGAAATATTAATTAAAGTACTCGTAGTGTAAATGGAAATTATCATACATAAGTTTCATACAATGTAAAAATTGTGTAAATTATATTTTAACCAAAAAATAATACGAGTCTATTATTACGAGATAATACAATAAAGGCTTACTCTATTTACTAGTTTATTTACTACTATTCTGTCTATATATATATAATTGAGACGAGTTGATAATAATAATAATAAGCGCAGAGCCCAAACAATTAGGAGTTGATAGTTTAAACTTGGGACACAGTTAGGGAACATCACGAGAACGCACACTAAGAAGGGATTTTTCGAAATTTCCTTGGAGAGGAAAAGACAGGATTAAGGTTACGACAATGAAAGTGTTAAGTAACATTGAAAGTATCAACAACGAAAGTGTAAACAAAAACCGACGTGCATGATTTACAGGTGCAGATGCAGTTTTTTCGTTTTCGCAAAAACCGTACATTTTATAACCCATCTAAAAATTCGTAAATTAGTCTAGAAACAGGAACACCCAATTCTTTCATTCTTTGAAATCGGGTAAGATTGACTGTAACGTAATAATATTAAACTTCGCTATCGTTACTTTTTCCTCCGCAACGCCGGGCCTATCTGATAGTTTACTAATAATAAAAAGCACCACACTTACCGAACCAACATAGAAAGAAAATGCGTAAAATTATGTTTAGTATTCGATATTTATTTATTTGACCATAACTATGATCTTTATCTAGTGTATGTTAAATTGGATACGAGCCAATAGTACTTTTTTTTATAAGACTTGTTTAAGTTTCAAAGTTTCGAATTGAAATAATATTATTATTATTAAAACTAATTTAAAAAATTATTAATTACTCAATTAAGATATTTAAAAACTCTTATTTTGATTATTCTAGAAAAATATACAAGCAACAAACATCCAGAAAAACGTTTCTTGTTTACAAGAGATATTTTTGAATGAAGTCCAATGAATCGTTTCACGACTTGTCATCTGATTTCCATAAAATTCTTTTTATGTATTTTCAACTTTGCTTCTAATCAATACTAAAACTACTTGAATACTTTAATTATTGAAAATAAACTAATTTCGAAAATGCATTTAAACCGTAATTATTATTTTCAATAAATTCGAAATGTTAAAAATAGTTATTTATATTCAATAATGAATTTATGAATTATTTATTCGCAAGTGTTTTTAAGATTACTATAATAAAGATATAATGCAACTTTTCAGTTTTAGTTACATTAATTAATTCTCGATTGTTCGAAATTCTCTAATGTAGAAAATTAATTTCGATGTTTTATTTTAATTTTTCGGAAAACATTGAGTTTACGATTATTATATATAAATATCCGATATTTCAAATTAATTACTCTGAACTCGCATTTTCCTTGTAGATTAAAAAACCAGTTTCTGTTTAATGTAGAATTTTCCTTACTTTTCTATTTTTTTTTATTGTCTGAATTTTAAATCATTTATTAGATAAAAATATTTAAATAAAGACCTCACTTATCCTTTGAAACTCATTTACACTTTACTACACTACATCTACTTTCGTAATCATGCGAGAAATACCGATGACGTAATAAACGATATAATTACTTTTCAGTGTTACATCTCTCGTATATCAATTTATAACAAAAATATTATCTGTATATTTACTTATAAACTTGCTTCCATTTAAGAAAAGTCGTTTTTGGACGGAAATTCATAGATAGCTTCTTTATAGTCTTTTTAACTTTGTAAGTTATAGATAGAAAGTTCTATCTTGTCACGCATATAATGATTAGAGATTTTATTACTAACAACTTTTCTCATTTACACCAAACATTATTACAGGGAAATGTCTTTCTGAATTTACACGTATTTAATTAGATATGAGATGAAACTTCCGTGACTCGAAATAGGTACAAGAAAAAAAGTTTGCTTTGTGCATTCGAGTCAACTTAGCTGAGCACGCGATAACGAAATACCTTATTACTATCGTCACGAAATTGTCGTTGTAAATAGTCTAAATACGGACAATTCGTAAGGAAAGTTTCGTGACGATATAGGCATTTAACACTGAGAAACGGTATCTCCCTCAATTAAACCTATACAGTTTTTGCTCCTTTCCTGGTGTCATCTTGCGCAAATATTCCAACTTTCGTTCTTCCTAGTAATTTTTTGCTACGCATTTTAAAACTTTCAGACTGAATGAAGAAACTTAACATTAACAAAAACTATAAATACGAATCGTTTACAAATGAAAATATCTGTGAGCGCAAGGAATTTTACAGGCCTCTTAAATATCTAAATTTTCTGTTAATTGTAAATAAGCTGGGAAAAAACCCGAAGAATTTGAACTCGATAGGATATCACCGATTGAATAACAATTAGATGGGAAAGTTTACACTTAGGTGTGAACAATGCACCATTATTGTCAACATCGTCAATCACGTGTTTGCTTTCTCAGGACAAGGGTATAAAAGGGCATTTCAACTGAAGTTCAAGGCGATTCGTCATAGGAAGTTATACTTCATGATCGTGCCACCTCGACTGCTGAACCTCTGTACAGTCAATTCGATCCAGCTACAGGGAGAAGATATCAGATAGAAGATACCAAGGACTCCTACCTCTTCCATATTGACGGTTGTGCCAACTCTCCATTACACTGAGAGGTATTTAGGGGATTTAGATTTTGTCAAAGTGCTCACTCTTGAACTAGAAATTAGGGCAGTGACACAGTTCCAAAATTCGTCCCCAATTTCTGTAAATATTTTAATATAACCGCATTTAATCTTAGTATTCCTGTAACTTAGGTTTAGTTATTCAATAAATGCTTTGTTATTTTGTTAACCTGTCTCCTGTCTAAACGGTACCTGCCGACTTACCTACGAATTCCCCACTCGATTTGCCCTCCTAGTTATCCAACTACCCAGAGATTGGGCCTTACTGGCTTATGCAGAGTGAGTGATCATTTGGGAATTTACCCATGGCCCACTGCCAATCTCACATTGGTGTCAGGAGTGGGATGAAACCAACATCCAAGCATTTAATAGGTTAGTGCGTTTTAGGCAGTGTCCGCGGAACGCAGGTTTTGTCCGCAATAGACAGGTTTTCTGGTTCCCATTTTGTGAGGCCTAAATATCCCAAGATTACACTAGATAAAGGATTCTAGTATATAGTAGCATAAAAATGGAAGGCAAAAATCCTCGCGCAACTTTACGAGGATTAGGTAGTTTGGTTCCTTTACTGCCTGCGTTCTCGGGACAAGCAGAAGGTCCCGCATCAGTAAGATTTTGACTCGTTGGTAGATGTAGCAAAATTGTCAGGATAGACAAAAGCGCAAATGTTAGCAGTAGCAAAGCTAAGACTTACGGGAATAGCAAGAGAATTCAGTAGAAAGGATAGACGGATTAAGGACGTTGAGGATTTTGAGGAATTTAAGTGTGTTATGCTAGTGCGTTTCGAAAAAGTCCTTTCAACCTTCAAGTTCATAAATCTTATGCATGTGTACAAAAGTTGGAGGAAGATGTACAGACATACGCAGCATGATTACAAGCCTTTGCTACCGAAATTCAGATAAAGCAAGAGGGAACAGATGCAGCGGAGACCACAATTATTAAGCACATACAGGATAAAGAATTAAACGAAAAATTGAAAGCTCAGTTTCTGAATGGCGTACATCTTAAAATCAGACAACATGTCATGTCACGTGAATCTGCTACATTTGACAAAGATTTAAAGGTTGCTATAATTATGTGAAGAACATATAGAAACTTTGATGGAACAGCCCAGTTTTAAAATCAGATCCATTAGAGAAGTCAAACCTGATACAGGAAAGTCAGCAGAGGATTGGGAAACATTAAGAGCCGCTATTGAGAAACTTCGATCTCGAGAAGCTGAATTATTGGGTAAGACCAGCTATATAGAAGAAACGATTAATTTCCTATTTCCTACCCTTGTGTAAGATGAAATAGGCCACCAATGCAGATTCAACGGATAGATAATGACGAGCCAGATCCCTCATTAAAAGAAAAGGAAAAGTGGAAAGGCATCATACGAACCACTTAGAAGTAAAACGAAGAGACACATCATTATCCTGGGTTATGTGAATAACGTTCCAGTCAAATTTCGAATAGATCCAGAGTTCAAAGACACAGTATTGTCAAATGAGGTTGCAAATAAATTAAAAGGGAAGGTTCTGGTAAAATATGGAAAACGAAGGAAGATAGGAGGTCTCAATTGAAAATCTATCCCAACCATTGGTATGACTGTCCCTATTTTCAAGTTTAGAAGACACAAGTTCTCCAGGTCGTGCAAAATCGTCTGAGCGAAAATCACTGCTCCTTGTGAAGAGATTATAGGACGAGATGCAATAAAGGAAGAAGGCCTCATTATCGATCCAGACAACGAGCGAATTATTTTACCAAATGGTAAAGTAAGTTATTTCTGTTCAAGAAAGAACAAAAAAAAAAAAAAAACAGGTAGTAGAAGAAAGACAACAAGTGACCAGACAGAAAAAGATGCAAATATCCTCCACATCATACGATCTGCTCATTTCACAGAACAGTCACAGGAGATCTGAATTGTCCGAAATGATGTCAAAACAAAAGTCAAAAGAATCAACGTAGAAACACGGAAAACCGAACCTCATTCAGAGCAACCTTTCAACTCGGAGTCGCAAGAAGACTCGGATATAGACACATCTAAGAAGTAAATTAAAGTGAAGTCGAACATCAGAATTTAACGTTTCGAACCAGCTTGAACATCCTTGCAAGATGGATTCGAGCCGTGTTTATTATCATTTTCTTGATTGGAAGACCGAGAATGTCCATAACAGATACAACGATAAGACCAGAAGCAATTACTGATATCTCTCCTCCTTAACGACGAACTCACCCATCCTCCTTCACAGAGAATTCCTCGATTCACCCATCGACAACACCTCCTAGAATTAGAATAGGTCATTTAGAGGAAAAATGTCCTGCCGCGAATCAAGTATTTAGTAGGAAGTAATATTANAACTTTACGAGGATTAGGTAGTTTGGTTCCTTTACTGCCTGCGTTCTCGGGACAAGCAGAAGGTCCCGCATCAGTAAGATTTTGACTCGTTGGTAGATGTAGCAAAATTGTCAGGATAGATAAAAGCGCAAATATTAGCAGTAGCAAAGCTAAGACTTACGGGGATAGCAAGAGAATTTGGTAGAAAGGATAGACGGATTAAGGATGTTGAGGATTTTGAGGAATTTAAGTGTGTTATGCTAGAGCGTTTTGAAAAAGTTCTTTCAACCTTCAAGTTCATAAATCTTATGCATGTTTACAAAAGCCAGAGGAAGATGTACAGACATACGCAGCATGATTACAAGCCTTTGCTACCGAAATTCGGATAAAGCAAGAGGGAACTGATGCAGCGGAGACCACAATTATTAAGCACATACAGGATAAAGAATTAAACGAAAAATTGAAAGCAAGGTTTCTGAATGGCGTACATCTTAAAATCAGACATGTCATGTCACGTGAATCTGCTACGTTTGACAAAGCTTTAAAGGTTGCTATAATTATGTGAAGAACATATAGAAACTTTGATGGAATAGCCCAGTTTTAAAATCAGATCCATTAGAAAAGTCAAACCTGATACAGGAAAGTCAGCAGAGGATTGGAAACATTAAGAGCCGCTATTAAGAAACTTCGATCTCGAGTAGCTGAATTATTGGGCAAGTCATCCTCACCTAAGAAAGACCAGCTATATAGAAGAAACGATTATTTTCCGATCCTACCCTTGTGTAAGATGAAATAGGCCACCAATGCAGATTCAACAGATAGATAATGACGAGCCAGATCCCTCATTAGAAGAAAAGGAAAAGTGGAAAGGCATCATACGAACCACTTAGAAGTAAAACGAAGAGAGACCTCATAATCCTGGGATATGTGAATAACGTTCCAGTCAAATTTCGAATAGATCCAGAGTTCAAGGACACAGTATTGTCAAATGAGCTGGCAAATAAATTAAAAGGGAAGGTCCTAGGAAAATATGGAAAACGTAGGAAGATAGGAGGTATCAATTGAAAATCTATCCCAACCATTGGTATGACTGTCCCTATTTTCAAGTTTAGAGGACACAAGTTCTCCAGGTCGTGCAGAATCGTCCGAGCGAAAATCACCACTCCTTGTGAAGAGATTATAGGACGAGATGCAATAAAGGAAGAAGGCCTAATTATCGATCGAAGCAACGAGCGAATTATTTTACCAAATGGTAAAGTAAGTCATTTTAGTTCAAGGAAGAACAAAAAAAAAAAAAAAAAAACAGGTAGTAGAAGAAAGACAACAAGTGACCAGACAGAAAAAAATGCAAATATCCTCCACATCATACGATCTACTCATCCCACAGAACAGTCAGAGGAGATCTGAATTGTCCGAAATGATGTCAAAACAAAAGTCAAAAGAATCAACGTAGAAACAGGGAAAACTGAACCTGATTCAGAGCAACCTTTCAACTCGGAGTCGCAAGAAGACCCGGATATAGACACATCTAAGAAGTAAATTAAAGTGAAGTCGAACATCAGAATTCAACGTTTCGAACCAGCTTGAACATCCTTGCAAGATGGATTCGAGCCGTGTTCATTATCATTTCCTTGAATTTAGGACCGAGAATGTCCATAACAGATACAACGATAAGACCAGAAGCAATTACTGATATCTCCCCTCCTTAACGACGAACTCACCCATCCTCCTTCACAGAGAATTCCTCGATTCACCCATCGACAACACCTCCTAGAATTAGAATAGGTAATTTAGAGGAAAAATGTCTTGCCGCGAATCAAGTATTTAGTAGGCAGTAATATTAGAAATCCTGCATGCTTTAAATAGGCATAAAAAAATCTAGCTATAAAAAAAACACAATTTTTGAGAGAGAGAGAGAGAGAGAGAGCATTCAGTTCTGCAGATTTTTGCTTCATTCGATTCTACAACTTGGAACTTAGTGTGTGATGAACTTTGTAACTTTTAAACAATGCAAGTCCCAAATTCAACGAGGGCAATTCAACGGAGACAGCTCCACAAACAGGAAGTCTACGTCACTCCAAGGTCAACTACTGCACGTTGACAATGTCAACAGTGAACTTTGAAACTCTCTTCAAGTCAACTAATAGCCAGCATCAACAACTGAGACACCAATAGAACTGTGGCAGTAGGTCAACAACCTTCTTAAGGACAATTTATCAAGTTGGAAATCGCGTTGTGAATGCTAACGGCACATGTAACGTGTCAACAGTTGAGATTGTTATTGTCAGAAAATTTTTACTAAAATAAGATTAACGAATACTAAAACCAAAGTGATGTAGAGATACGACGCCCTTGTATATCGATGAAGTAATATACGTAAGTGAAAAGCGAACGAAAACAACCGAGTCTAATTAAGTCGGAAAAAAGTGTGTTATTGTATTAATCTTTAAAATATTGGTATTAAATCTGTCTTACAAAATGACGACAACTTTTGTAAATCGAGTTATTTAATAAGGATGAAATACAATAACAATATAGTCTTATCGTAGAAAAATGCGCTTATTTTTTCTCACCTCGAGTTTTGCTTAGTAGAAATAGCTAAAAAGTGCGCAAAATATGCACGGAAATACGGTATTACAGCACTACCTGTATTGGACGATCACCTGTCTAATAGACTATCTTTTGAATAAACCGTGGGTGGTCATCATAGAGAGGTTTTACTTGTTTTACTATTTAATTGTTTAGAGGAGTTGTTTTTGGAAAAAATTCAAATCTATTGTCTTTCCACTTGTCAGATGTTTTCTATAAACTAAATTTAATGTATTTTCAACTTTACTTCTAATACTTATTATAATGTATCAAATATTTTAACCATATGCCAGTCAAGAAAAAAGTTATATTACTGTTTATTTTCTTATACATTAATTCATCTTCGTTAGTACTGTAACCAATACTTAATTTTTAAACACTATAGAAAACCCATATTTAATTATATACTTAAGTGCGGTCAAAATTACTATAAACTATATTAATATTTATAAATATATTTTTTTCCAAATAGAATTTTACGTCGTATTCTTTTAATTGTTTATTTTCAAGGTTGACAGTATTTATTGTAATTACTGAATTCTTGTTTTACCGAGAAGGAAGTAATGCACGCAAACACGGGAGAACACGATTTTTATTTTATATAAAAATATAAATATTCAATTAATTTAAATTTTTTGTAATGTAATGAAATTAGAAAATTGTGTGTATTACTTGTATTATGAAATAAATGTTCACTACAGTGTTTAGAAATCAAATATTTGCTACAAAAGTAAGAAAAAAGAGGAAAAGTAAAAAATGTGATGTTGCACTACCAAATAATTAAAGGTTAAACAAAATTCTACGAATTAAATTTTTTCCTTGGTTTGGTAAGCATCACGCAAGTAATTATAAAAAGCTAGTAAATTGAGTGAGCTTTTTGAGTATTATTTCCTGATGCTGAACTTAAATTATTTTTTGTTTATAATAAAATTTGTATTGTATTTACTTTGAGATTTATTTATATTATTATTACGTAATCGGTAATTGTCGAATTATTACAAAAGCAGATGTAGTGTAGTAAAGTGCAAATGAGTTTCAAAGGATAAGTGAAGTCTTTATTTAAATACATTTATCTAAACTCTATATTTAACTAATTTTATAATAATTAGCGTTGTCAGAAATAAAAATAGTCATTCGCATTGAATTAAGAATTAAACATTATCGTAATTAATAATTTAAAATTTAAACAGTATAAAAAATAGAAAAGTAAGGAAAATTCTACATTAAAAGTTTATTGTAAACAGAAACTGGTTTCTTAGTCTATAAGGAAAATGCGAGTTTAGAGCAATTAATTTGAAATATCAAATATTTATATATATAAATCGTAAACTCAATGTTTTCCAGAAAAATTAACTTAAAACTTCCAAATTAATTTGTTACATTAGAAAATTTCGAACAACCGAAAATTTATTAATATAACTAATACTGAACAGTAGCATCATATCTTTATTATAACAACTATAAAAACACTAGCGAATAAATAAGTCATTAATTCACTATTGAATATAAATAATTATTTTTAGCATTTCCAAGTTATTGAAAAAAAATTACGGTTTAAATGCATTTTCGAAATTACTTTATTTTCAATAATTAAATTATTCGAGTAGTTTTAGTATTCATTAGAAGCAGAGTTCAAAATACATAAAAAGAATTTTATGGAAATCAGATGACAAGTCGTGAAACGATTCATTGGACTTTATTCAAAAATATCTCCTGTAAATAATTACACAAGAAACGTTTTTTTTCGTACGTTTCTTGCTTGTATATTTTTCAAGAATAGTCAGAATAAGAGTTTTTAAATATCTTAATTGAGTAATTAATAATTAGTTCGTTTAGTTTTAATAATAAAGATATTATATGAATAGGAAATTTTGAAATTTAAACAAGTCTTATAAAAAAAATACTATTGGCACGTATCCACTTTAACATACACTAGATAAAGATCTTAATAAAGGACAAATAAATAAATATCGAATACTAAACATAATTGTACGCATTTTCTTTCTATGTTGGTTCGGTAAGTGTGGTGCTTTTTATTATTAGAAAACTAGCGGATAGGCCCGACGTTGCTCGGGCAAAAAGTAACGATTGCGAAGTTTAATATTATTACGTTATAGTCAATCTTACCCGATTTCAAAGAATAAAAGAATTAGGTCTTCCTGTTTCTAGACTAATTTACGAATTTTCCGATGCGTTGAAAATGTTCGATTTTTGCGAGAACGAAAAGACTGCATCTGCGCCTGTAAATCTTGCCCGTCGGTTTCTGTTAATACTTTCAGTGTTGATACTTTCATTGTTACTTAACACTTTCATTGTCGTAACCTTAATCCTGTCTTACTTTCCACGGTGGATTTTCGAAAAATCCTTTCTTAGTATGCGTTTTCGTGACGTTTTCTAACTGTACCAAATTTAAAATTTAAACATTTTACTGTTCGGGATCTGGGCTTATTGTTATTATTATTATTATTATTATTATTATTATTACTATCAACCCGTCTCGATTAAATATATTTACATTGAGTAGTAGTAAATAGATAAGTAAATACAGTAAGCCTTTGAAGTTTTATTTCGTAATAAAAGACTTGTATTATTTAAAAAAAACAATAATCTAGACAATTTTTACATTGTCTTAAACATATGTATAATAATTTCCATTTAAACTACGAGCACTTTAATATTTTAGTGATGTGAGCGTGAAACAAATGGAAAATGCAAATTAACAAGTTTTATTAGAATTAATATCGATAATACGTTAATCAGCATTTGTTAACGATTTGTGTTTGTAGTTTTTCTGGATACGCATTGTTTTCATTAAGTCCGAAATGTTTAAAATGCGTAGCAAAAAATTAGATAGAACGACAAGTTTAGTTACTCGCACCTGATAGGACGAAGCAAAGAGTAAGACAAGTATAGGATTAACCGAGTAAGATACCGTTTGTTAGTCTCTTTGGCTTATATCGTTACGAACCTTTCGTTATGAAGTCTATTATAAAATTCGTAACATGTTCTAATTACATACAATTTGTATGTATTTACAACATATATCGTAATTCACTGTTATTTGTACTACTAAAAAAATATCATAAAATAGAATTAAGCTCTACTGTAAATCGCTTCGATTCGCTTTGTTTCGTTCACTTTTATATGGATGGATTATTCACAACGAGAATTTCGTGACGATCGTAACGAGGAACTTTGTGATCACGTGCTCTGCTAAATAGACGATAAGGCTGCTATAGGAAATATCGCGAATGCCGTTAAACTTTTCTAGTGTTAACGATAGGCTAACACTTGTGTAGAATTGAAGACACTTTCTATAAACATATTTTCTTCTCTAAATTTGTTTCGTTGACAAAAAGTAGTTTCTTTATAGCAACTAGCGTTTCGTGCATGCGTAATCTTGCAAACATATATGTATGCACCAAACATATTACACCAACGTGTAAGGCATTATGCAGTGTTTTTTACTACTGGAATTTTATTTTCTAATTAATAATTTTAGTAAATGCATT
>NW_019385683.1:4373-9171 GCF_000671375.1 Centruroides sculpturatus | reverse complement strand
AAAGTTTAACTGTGGAAGAACTAAATTTATTTTATCGTCGACCTACAGTATTTTCTTTGGGAGTAAAAAATATTCTGAAAGATATACTTAATCGGCTGATCTCATCGTTTGATAAAATTTATTTTTATTTCTTTTGAAGCACATATACAGTACATATGCAATAAATTGTTTCTGTATCAACCTATGTTATTTTAACGGTATTTTTAGAAAAATAATATCCAAGTAATTTTCTCACGAAAAATATTGAAAAAACAATAAACGCAAAAATGAAAGCAAATGCAAAAGAAATGAAAAAATCAGTTTTACAGTCAACCTTCCTTTTTCGATTCGGCAATGACAATCACGTGATGTAATGAAATCGCATAATGAAAGAAAATAATAAAATCGTTGTATTATTAAATAACAATTTTTCTTATTGTACTTAAGAAAATATTAAATAATGCAGTGTTTTTAAAGTTAAAATAAGATTAAAATAACGAATACCGAAACAAAAGTGATGTAGAGATATGTATATCGATGACGTAATACACGTAAATGAGGAGCGAACGAAAACAACCGAGTTGAATTAATTAAGTCGGGGAAAAAAAGTGTGCATTTTAATCGAAAAAATGCGACTATTGTGTTAATCTTTAAAATATTGGCATTAATTATTAATTAAATCTCTTAAAAAATCATGACGATTCCTGTAAATCTAGTTATCTGATAAGAATAAAATACAATACTGTACTAATATATCTCTATTGTAAAATACGTACGGAAATACAGTATTACTGAATTACCTGTGTTGGACGACCACCTGTCTAAAAGACCACTTTTTGAAGAAACCGTGGATAGTTGCCAATAACAGGTTTTACTGTATAACGTTGTTACAAATGAAAATTGTCATCCTGATTGAATTTAGAATTAAACGTCATAATAATTAATGATTCAAAATTTAAACTGTATAAGAGAAAGATAAAGAAAATACTAAATTAAAAATTAATTGTAAACGCAAACTAACTTTCTATTTTACAAGGAAAATGCAAAACGAGTTAAAAGTAATTAATTAAACAAATCGAACATTTATAAATATTAATTAATTGAAACTCAATGTTTTTCAGGAAATTTAAATGTAAACTTTTAAAGTAACATTTTACAGTAAATAGATAAATGTATTATATCAATAATACATATTACACAAAATTCTAATTTTGTTATATTAAAAATATTTTGTCATACATTTGCTGCTTGTGTATTTTTCTAGAATATTAAGAATGAGAGTTTATATCACTATCGATGCGTATTTTATAATAAAAGTAATTAATTAACTTTATTATTAGAGGAAGCTGGAATTTATTTCCTTCTTTCTCTAATGAGAAATTAAGTAATTTATTCCAATTGTAATTTCTGAAATTTAAACAGATAGTATTGTGAAAAAATACTATTGGCACCCCATTTTAAATATACTTATTAAGGATCTCGTTAAATAACTAATGCATAAATATCGAGTTAACAGATAGCGTTATCGTAGTAAATTTTATAATTAATTATAGAATGTTAAATTATAGACATATATATATATATATTTTACAGCATTGAAATGCAAAGTGTATTAATCCAATAATTGTTATGTTTGATAACTAAGTAAAGCGACGGAAAAGAACTGTAACGCGCTACTTATGCCACGATAAGTAATGAATGGAACGAAAAAAGAGGAAGTGAAGTGTGCAGGAAGTTGGACTGAGATTATTTGCCTCTTTTGATTTTAATAAAATCTAATTTGTAAAAAGTAATTTGCATTCTAAAACATATATGTTTGTAAAATTCTATTTTTTAAGAACTAATGCTGTTATTTTTATTTATTTAGTCATATGCATGACGGACAAATCACTTACTTGTGTTCACCACGAACACTTTTCTTACACTTTGTACATAGGTGATTATCTCTTTAATTTTTTTCTGTGTACAAAGAGAACATTTTCCTGGCCTTGTCGATGTGGCTGGATTTAGTGACGGTGCATCTTCGGGAATTTCTATTCCTAGGATGTTGCACATTTCTTCTTTTAATGTTTTACTAATGCGGTGATTTGGTATCCTTTCTTTTATGTGTGGGGTAACCAGTGAAAAAGAAAGATTTTTCAAAAACTCAGCCCGACAGGTGTTGCTTTTACGTTCTTGTGGCCTATTTAGCATGTAGATTACATAGGCATTTACTGCTGCTGCATCTAAAATGCCATAAAAGTAAATCATAGTCTAGCGATTTGTCATTCTTTTGACAGATTTTGTATTACATAACTTATCAAAAGAGGTGTCTCTTTTGATAAGTTACTAAAAGAGGTGTCTCTTTTAGTCACATTATAAAATTCAACTACCTCAGGTTTTTGACTGATTTGGTCAATTTCGCCAGTGGAAAGCATGGATGATATGAGGACTACAGTTTTATTTTTTTCGGAAAAAAAGAAACAAGCATCTTCAGATCATCATACAGAAATTTTGAAGAATTCTTATTACGACTATTCAGATTTACCGTAACAATTCTTGACCTGTTGCTGTAACAATTCTTGACGAATTTCTTCGTCCGTAAATCGATGATATTCTGCTATACTAATCTGCCAAACAACAGTTGATAATCAAGAAATATCTCTTTAGGCTTTTCCTACATGATGAAAAAAGATAACGTACAGTACATCACAAGGTGTTGTATCTGATACCAGAGCAAAGTGCGCTCTAATAATACCTAAATTTTGAGAAGAATTGACGGTCGACAATTTATTTTTTCATGCCACTCTCTTGAGTACTACTGCCTGATAAGTTAATTTATAGTCACAGCCCCCAACACTTGCGTAGATTCCTGTGCAAATGAAAAAAACAAGACGTGTCGGATACGACACCACCTTGTGGAAGGAGGGTTAACATCCGAACGGTCGAAGATGTAAAATGACCGGAATTTATAGGATAATATTATTTTCGAACGTTTAGTTTGTAACAATGCAGTTAGGCACTATCTTAAACGGTTTAGCAAATAACTATATTAAATCTACGACATTATAAATAACAATGAGTACCATTGTCTTGTATTCATAACTTAGTAAATAATTAATAATTTAACACCGATTTGGATTTTATTCAAATGTGTTTTCTGTAAACGAGTAAACATTAAAACAAGTTTTGTCATACGTTTGCTGTTTGAGTATTTTTCTAGAATATTAAGAATGAGAGTTTATATCATTTTCAATGTATATTTTATAATAAATTTGATGAATTTACTTTATTATTAGGGAAAGCAGGAAATAAAAATTTTATTCCAATTGTAATTTCTGAAATTTAAACAGATAGTATTGTGAAAAAATACTATTGGCATCCCATTTTAAATATACTTATTAAGGATCTCGTTAAATAACTAATGCATAAATATCGAATATTAAACGCAATTCTACGCATTTAAATATTACCTTTGTTTAGTAAGAATCACGCGATTTATTACTTTGAGCTTTTAAATCGAATAAACCTTTTCAGTAATTCGATTTTTTGATACCGAAATCGAATTATTTTCTGTTTATAATATAATTTACATAAGTTTTACGTTGAAATTTATTTACATTAATTTTCATATAAATTCTGAATACATTAATATGATTTTTTTAGCAATGTGAGCATGAAATAAGCGGACAATGCGACTTAACATTGTTTTTCAGTATACATATTGGTAATACAGATTCCTGTTAACGAGTAGTTTGTACTTTTGTTATTTTTGTTAACTATTCGTGTTTGTAGGTTTCTTGATACTTACTTTCTTCATACAGCTTGATATCCTTTAAAAGGAACAATTGGAATCCACGTAAGAGATGAGGCGAAACAAGAAGCATAATGTGTACAGAAATAACTGAAGAAGATACCTTTCTTCAGTTTGTTACATCGTCACGAAACTCTCGTTAAAAATTCTTTTAAAAAAACTCTACTTAAAAAATGGTGCCCGAAGTTACAGTTGTTTGTACGACTTAGAGAATATATTTAAATAGAATTAAGTTGTCCTGTTAAGTGGTTTGATTCGCGTTTCTTGGCTCACTTCTTTTTAGTATACACATTTCACGACCACAATATGAAGGCGATAGAAACTTCATTATCACTGCTCTGTTTAATAGACTCGAATACGTAAAGCGCAGTTTAGTTCTTTTACATATTTCTAGTCACAAATGTGTCACGTCGGGTCTGAATGAATACGTGTAAATTTAGAAGAGATAGTCTCCTGTTATAATGTTTAGAATAAAATAGATAAATTATTCGTAATAGGAATTGTACAGTAGAGCCCCCCTATAACAAGTAGAAACGTTCCACGTTATTCGAATTTCAAGTTGTAGGAATCCTTAAATACTTGAGCTAATCGCAGCCCGACACGTGTAAAGTTTACGGACTACGGCTGTTTGAAAAGTTATCTTCCATAAAATTAATCAATTCAAGACTAATTCGACAGAACATTTCCAAAACACGTATAATTTTTTGGGAATAATCCATATAAACTATGTTATAAACAAAAAATTGTATAATTACTTACCGAGTGTGCACCGTTCGACGTCGCCATTGCTTAAGCTTGTTTTCGTCGCGGAGCAGCGCACCAAACGGCGGCCTGATGAGTTATTCTGATAAGTTATTTTTCTGCGAAAAATTCGTTGAACTTTGGAGACATCATTAATATAAATAATTTTAATGGCCGTTGAATAAGAAATGTTTCTTTCACAAGAAATGTATAAAATTAGTGCTGTATTAGACTTACGGTACCTAATTTACATACTGTACAGACGATAGTAAACTCAACTTACTC
>NW_019385683.1:0-4206 GCF_000671375.1 Centruroides sculpturatus | reverse complement strand
ACTTGGATTTTAATAATAATGAGTTATATTTTATATTTTAATAATTTTTAGAGTTATATGAGTTATATTTTAAAAAATTGTGAACGTGAATAACGAGTAAAATATTCGTTAATTTCGACAACGCTGGAGTTATGACACATTATCCCTTCTTTGTTTCCACACTGTCAAGCTTTAATTCAAAAGCACAATTTAATATTATTAATTAATTCTTTTTTATCTTTAAGCTACAGTGTCAAATTTAAGTTTTTAAACTTTATCCATTATGAAATATTGTTGAATATCTTAGAACAGAGAAAAATCTATCGCGATACGATAAAGTTGCGCTATGGCTTCGTTCTACAGTATTTTCTAATCTACAATGACAGTAATTTGTATTTGCTAAACGTTTCAATCATGCAAACTTATACGTTGTAAGAACACCAAAAACTGAAATAAATCTTATTTAATCAAGAACCTTGATTTACATTTGCATATTTTTATATTTGTCCACGTTACGCTGTAGTGGTACAAGGACTGTCTGCGATACTGTTTACCGTTTCAGCATCATCTGGAAGACCTAAGCAGTAGCAAATATACAATTCGCAATAACCCCATTATGCACCTAATGCACCGCATCTATCGCGGCACTTCTTGTGACCGCTTTCATCAACTTTACAGGTATATAAACACTTGTTTTTGCTGACAAGAATTCCATTTATGACAGCGTCTACTTCAATTTTCAAAACTGAAATTATGCGAATGAGTAAACACTATGACTTAGTCGATCGTGGTGCAGACTTGTTATTAAAATAAGCAAACATACACTTTTTTGCATTAAAGTATAATTACTTAGACATCAGCAAGAAGTAAATAATCGAAAATTGGACTTACATATTAACAATATGGCTGCCAGAATAAATATCTTAAACATGATTTCGGTTGTTTTCGATTATTTCAATGTGTAGAAGCATCGACATTTTATAGTAAAATGGTTATTATGTGATTTGACACCAGGCATGCGCATAATAATTTACTTATCACCTGGCATGGAGTGTATAGGTTTACAACATATGGCAATAACATCCGCCATCTTGAATCGTAATACGATGTGTGTTGCTAGAAGCCATAAAAACATGTAAAATTAAAGTGTATTTGAAATATTAATCAGTAGATATATCGTTAATCATTTATGCATGTTTTTATATAACTACTGAACCAAACTAGATCGTAATTTAATGATTTAATCATAACTAACAAAAAGTGCTTTATTTGTTAATAACATATTTGTCAGTAAACATTTTTATTGTCATCGTAATGATGAATTCCACGAGAATCATTTCAAAGTTATTTTATTCACTTTTATAATTTTATAGCAAAAGTTTGGTGGAAACCATAAAACAGTTAAACGTCTGAACAATTACAGCTTTATTGCTAACAACTTCTCTTCTGTTATTATTTCCGCATTTTAAAAATCATTTTGAAGTTTTATTTCTGTTTCGTTTAAATATAATTTATAGAAATAAACTTTCTGAATGATTGTTCTAACTGATAAATAATTTTTATTTTTTGTTTTTTTTCCAATTATCGGAGAGGAGGAAACTAGCCTTCATTTGGAGATGGAATTAGACACGCAAGAAAATCCGGTAGAACTAGGCGACAACCCTTTGGTGGAATAGAATTCCGTCACTAACTATCACTGTTTGTACATAGAAACGGTTAAGCAGAGTGCAGCTACACTCCTCTTCTGGGGTTTTGTCGATTATAAATGGGTGCCTAAAATAATAAAACGTTTTACAAGACATATTGTTACATATTGTTCCTTTCACTCTTTTAAAGCTCTCTGTACGCATCTAAAAAGGTTTTTCATGGCATACTTCTCTGAAATAATTGTCCATAAAAATGATTGAAGTTTTTTAATTTACTTCGGTACAAGGCTACACAATATAACATGTTAAGTTTGAAAATGTGTTGACCACGATGAATCTAATTTTATTAGTATAAGTAAATCGCAAAAGAGCTAACCTGAAGTAGTTGAGAACCTCATCCTGTCCAGTTAAAATTTGTTAATTACAACATACTGTATGGACTACAAAACTTGCTTAATTTAACAGTTTTACAAACGGAAGAAAGACCAAGAGAGTGCTAATTTGATAAGAAAAGTAATATTACATATTAATGTACGATTATGATTACTTTTAATTTATCTTCTAATAATAATTCACAAAATCTGGTATCAATTATTTCCCTCATTATACATAGAAGAGAAACTATCATTATATTTTATTTATTAAACAATTTATCTACATCAAACTTTTCTGCACCTGTTTTTCTTTACTCTGTATGATTATCTGCTATTTATAAAAGTATAAATACTTAAAATTTCTAAGCAGCTACAACTGTTTGTTTTAAAAATATAATCATGTTGAAGTCATTTATCTTTGCATCTTTACTTTTAATGTGTAAGTTCTTTATATTTTAGTTAATATTTTCTTAGTTATTATGATAATATGGCAGTTTAATACTCATTTATATATGATCGACACTATTTAAATTATATATATTTACCTACAATCACCACAATAGCCGTTATTGTATACAGAGATAGCTATTTATAATAGGTGTGCTTTTTTAAGTTTAATTCATTTAAACTTGTTTAATATCATCGCATTATTGCCTAAATTTTCTTAAATGAAAAGTACTTTTGATTCTTTTCGTAGTTTGCAAACTTGTAATAGTGGATTCACTCCTCTTTTTATTTCTTTCACTTGTATGCTTGCCTTCAGTTATAGACTAAACCAGAGTTTTTCAACCTGTGGGTCGAGACCCCCAGGGGGGTCACGGGTATAAGAAAAAGACAAGTGTTTGTAGGTCCTACACTACAATAAAACAAATACAATATCAGTGAGAAGACTGACTGTGCCTGTTTATTTTACAGTACAATTGGTTTTACGATCGATATTTAGGGCTTAACAGAAAGAAAATTAAATACGTAGTTTTTAAAATCACTGATATAGTTTTAATATAGCCCTGGGGGGTCGCCAGAATTTTTTAACTTGTAAAGGGGTCGAGGATTCAAGAAGGTTGAAAAACACTGGACTAAACTATAAACTAAGGGCAATTTTTACTTTAGTGCACGGAAGATTTTCGATGTAACAGCCAATAAACTATACATTTCGATAATATGCAATTTTCGCATTCTCTGCAGGTATCAAAGTGGACGCAGATGATATTCCGGGTGGATATCCGATAAATACATTTGGTTGTATTTATCCGTGTTATTATGGGCCAGAAGAAGAGCAATGCAAAGAATTCTGCAAATACTTAGGGGGATCATATGGATATTGTTATTTCTACGCTTGTTACTGCGAATATCTCCCGGAAACTGTTCCGCAACTCAAAGAGCAAAAATATTTTGGTTGTTCCAACGGACAATGGGAGATAACTACTACAGAAGAACCTTGACCGTCTTTACTCTGAAACAAAAATTATTAAATTTTCTGTTAGTGAAACGCTTTCCACAAACAGTTACAATTGTTAATTAATAATAAAAGAGTATGTAATAATTTATCGAAAATAAATCTAAATTTAAAAACTGATAAATTAATTATTGAATTTAAAATTTTTAAGACTTATTACAAATGATTCGCTATTATCAATTTAACATTATGCTTAATACTTATTATGTGTTATAGAATAATTAAAAATACTGACATTACAAAAGTGATATGAAAAATAAATTGCATTTTCACAGAATTTTACACACATTACTTCAAAACTTATCCTTAAAATTATCTTTTTCTTATAGTAATTAAAACACATATTATTTATTGTATTTATTCACACACTTGGCAAATTTCATCATTAAATTTTATTTAGTTAATACGTGTTTATTTCATTTGTACACGTTTCGGGCATTCCTTGCCCCTCTTCAACCAACTAAGATAAAATTTCACAAGTTACAACGGTATAAACAAACATATAAGATTATCTTTTTTTAAAAAAATCATATCTTTTAAATTACAAAAAGGAAAAAAAAGCTAAAAGTTATTTAGGCTCCATTCACTTACACATTAGGATAGTATAACATGTGATGTAGTGTAAAATAATTCTAATCAGATGCACCGAGAACATAGACAAGGCATAAGAGGTTAAAGGAAGTGAGTAATTCTAACAAAAATTAAGATTACATATTTCCTTCAACTTAAAAAAATCTTGTAGTTTTAGATC
>NW_019385682.1:144231-186905 GCF_000671375.1 Centruroides sculpturatus | reverse complement strand
AAAAAATAATAATAATATGGAGATAAATACAATAATTTAAATAACATATTACAGTGGTGCCTCGCACTTCGAACTCAATTCATTCCAGGATGCCCATTTAAACACCTAATCAAATTTTCCCATTGGAAAATAATGACAAAATGCTAATCAATAGCCATTTCGATAAACTTAGGTTACACCAAAGACATAAATTGACGCAAAAATTATACAATTAGAAACCGGAGCGTAACACGTCAGCAAGAGACCACCTGGGTGCACGTACAATGGCGAATCCAAGTCGTTCTTCGAGAAAATTCTTTCCCTCCAGGCGAAGTTTGCTGGAATTTGTCGTTCGAAGTACGAAGTTCCATTATATATAAAATAATATAAAATACAGGATGACAGCGATTTATGACAGCGATACGCGGCTTCTATCGTAACGAGGTTTGACCATACCAAATGTGTAATTTCAATGAGGACGAAAAGAAATTCTTATTATTAATTAATAAATGCCTTTGTCCGTTACAAAAGTATGAGTTGATTAAATTTTTTCCTCGATACATTTCACAAATTTTATAAAATATTAATAAACTGGAAGAAATACCCTTTCTTTATTCAATCAAAATTATTAAAATAAAGATTTAACTACGATAAATGGCAACTAGTTGAAGTACCGTAGCCGGCTTGACTTGACAAAATTATATATGAAATAAAGCTATGTTTCATCTGAAGTCAATTCTATATTAAACATTCTTTTATAGAAATACACACGCAAAAATGTTTATAAGAAAAAAAATTACTTACCCTTTTAACAACCATTTTGCAAAATATTAGCTTCCTAGTAGAAGGTATTCAACCAACAAGCCAACTTTCTGACGAGAAAGTTAAATATGGCGGTGGACAAAGGACGCGAATACTGTGTTACTTCTGTTTCCCTCTAATAACAAACTAGCCAATCAGATTTCGGGTAAGAAGCTCTCATCCAATCAGCGACCAGAAATCAGCCTATTGTGTTTGAATTTCTCAACCCCTTTTCTGAACCCCTTTCCTTTTACCGGAATATAATTTTACTGGAATTCTGGATAATTCCGGTATTATAATTACCGGTATTTTATTCGAGGAATATCCATCAGATGTTATGAGTTCAGAGGCTCAATAATGGGTATCATTTGTCTAAATACATTATGTGTTCACTTTATCGTCTTCGTTAATGAAAGGATTAAGACCTTTATAGCCTGAGGACATTCTTGACACATTTAAACAAAAGAAATCTTTTAATAAATTACTTTAAAAATTATTGTGAAANATAGTAGCTTTAAGAACGACACGACTTTAACAAAAAGTTAATTTTAAAAATTTTCAAATCAATTGTTTTTTCCGTGTAAACGGAAAAAACAATTGATTTGAAATGTTTAAAATTAACTTTTTTGTAAACAAATCTAGCAACGAGTGGCTAGATTTGTTGATCTATAATCGATTGTGTGGCGGCATCTATTGTGAGGACTTGTTATAAAACCTTTCTATACTTTAATCATTATAAAATAACGAAACGCTTAATTGTCAGGGTAGAGATGAGTTACCCCATCTTGAGATATTAAATAAAATAGATGTTAACACCCACATATTCACTGAATTCTCCCTTTGTTTACTTTTTTGAATACAGGCGGTCTGAAAACGTGCAGATTTACAAAAAATTTTATACAATTCCAATACTTTTCCTTCTTATATACACATAACAGCCGTGAGATTAAAATACAATGCGTATAAAGAGGATAAGTGTATTTATAAATGAGAACTAATGAGGAACGTCACATATTCTGTAATGAATAAATTCAACTTTTTACCCTTCGCTCTTCAACTTTCTGTATGATAAGCTCGTATTTAAAGCAGATTTGTGTTAAATCGAGCAGATATTACATAAATTGTTACTTTACTGGTATTTTAATACTTATAAAAATAATAATATTTACTACAGAACATTGATAATTATAAAATTTTAACTAGAAAAAATAATAATAATATGGAGATAAATACAATAATTTAAATAACATATTACAGTGGTGCCTCGCACTTCGAACTCAATTCATTCCAGGATGCCCCTTTAAACACCTAATCAAATTTTCCCATTGGAAAATAACGACAAAATACTAATCAATAGCCATTTCGATAAACTTAGGTTACAGCAAAGACACATAAATTGACGCAAAAATTATACAATTAGAAACAGGAGCGTAACACGTCAGCAAGAGACCACCTGGGTGCACTTACAATGGCGAATCCAAGTCGTTCTTCGAGAAAATTCTTTCCCTCCAGGCGAAGTTTACTGGAATTTGTCGTTCGAAGTACGAGGTTCCGTTATATATAAAATAATATAAAATACAGAATGCGGCCCTATTTCTGACAGCGATACGCGGCTTCTATCGTAACGAGGTTTGACCATACCAAATGTGTGATTTCAATGAGGACGAAAAGGAAATTCTTATTACCTGTATTAATTAATAAATGCCTTTGTCCGTTACAAAAGTATGAGTTGATTAAATTTTTTCCTCGATACATTTCACAAATTTTATAAAATATTAATAAACTGGAAAAAATACCCTTTCTTTATTCAATCAAAATTATTAAAATAAAGATTTAACTACGATAAATGGCAACTAGTTGAAGTACCGTAGCCGGCTTGACTTGACAAAATTATATATGAAATAAAGCTATGTTTCATCTGAAGTCAATTCTATATTAAACATTCTTTTATAGAAATACACACGCAAAAATGTTTATAAGAAAAAAAATTACTTACCCTTTTAACAACCATTTTGCAAAATATTAGCTTCCTAGTAGAAGGTATTCAACCAACAAGCCAACTCTCTGACGAGAAAGTTAAATATGGCGGTGGACAAAGGACGCGAATACTGTGTTACTTCTGTTTCCCTCTAATAACAAACTAGCCAATCAGATTTCGGGTAAGAAGCTCTCATCCAATTAGCGACCAGAAATCAGCCTATTGTGTTTGAATTTCTCAACCCCTTTTCTGAACCCCTTTTTTTTACCGGAATATAATTTTACTGGAATTCTGGATAATTCCGGTATTATAATTACCGGTATTTTATTCGAGGAATATCCATCAGATGTTATGAGTTCAGAGGCTCAATAATGGGTATCATTTGTCTAAATACATTATGTGTTCACTTTATCGTCTTCGTTAATGAAAGGATTAAGACCTTTATAGCCTGAGGACATTCTTGACACATTTAAACAAAANTTGTTTAAGGGTATTTGGGCAGTTTATTCTCTGTTGTATTCTCAAGCAAACAATACATACAAGTACAGTACACTATTTTCTGAGGAAACACGCATACTTATCCTTTTTTAACCCCATTCCCGATAACCCGGCATTTTCACAAACTCGGCCACCCTTCGGTCCACATTAGGCCGAGTTTTCGAGGTTCTACTGTAATAAACCACTTATAATCGTTTATTTGTGATATATTAATGCTGAAATGCATAAACATCGTATCTAATATATATCTGGTCTAAACTATTGTAAGAACCCATCTCAACAACGTTTCCACCTCCTAATATAATGAATTAGTCTAAACTCTCGTTCGAACCCATCCTGAGCACTTTTCCTACCCTTGAAATTAGGTGCAGGTGTTAATAGATTAGTCTAGCAACAAAGGAAATTCATTTCAGTTTGTTGGAAAATGTCCGAAAAATGAAAGAAATGCAAAGTGCTGTCGTTAGAAGATCGTATTAAAGTTATCACAACAGCAATTAGTGGCGAAGTTTAACTGTGGAAAACGAAATTTATTTTACGTAGACCTACAGTATTTTCCTTGGGGTATAAAATATTGTACACTATACAATTAATCGGCTGATCTCATCGTTTGATAAAATTTATTTTTATTTACTTATTTATTTATTTATTTTGAAGCTCATACACAGTACATGTGCGATAAATAGTTTCTATATCAACCTACTTTATTTCCCCGATATTTTAAGGAAAATAATATCCAAGTCATTTTCGCACGCAAAATATTCAAAAAACAATAAAGGCATTAATGCAAAACTCAGTTTTACAGGCAACCTTCCTTTTTTGATTCCGTAATGACAATCGCTGAAGACAGTGTGCATTATAATCGAGAAAATGCGACTATTGTATTAATCTTTAAAATATTGGTATTAAATCTGTCTTATAAAATCACGACAAACTCCCTGTAAATCGAGTTATCCGATAAGAATAAAATACAATACCAATATAGCCCTGTCGTTGAAAAAATTCGCTTTTATTTGCTCACCTCGAGTTTTTCTTAGTAGAAATATCTAAAAAGTGCGCAAAATATGTACGGAAATACAGTATTACAGCACCACCTGTATTGGACGACCACCTGTCTAAAAGAAAATTTTTTGAAGAAACCGTAGGTGGTCGTCATAGACAGGTTTTACTGTATATGTTACTGTGAAAAACCGATATTAGAGAATGTCGATATTCTCCGGTGAATGTGGACACATACAAAATACGTAGGTGAAAGTCCGAATATTTCGTTATATTATTATACATTCGAACAATCGCCGGTGTATGTCGACAAGCACAGATAGGCTTTGGTGGAGGTCGAAACGACACCCGAGAAGCCGATGACGACAGAGAGGCGACAGTCTATCGCCAAATATTTTGTGGATAGCCGGAGGTAGGACACGGTCGTACCTCTTTCCCGGCAACGGTTGGTGGAAACCGCCCACTTTGTCACTGGATGGCGGTTTTGTTCTTTTGATCCGGTGAGGTGGGGATCGGTTAGTCAGGTCGAGTGGCGGAGGATGAGAGGGGGTCGTCGGTAAGGCGTCGGCGATATCCGAATAAAAGACACTATTAACAGATCAGTTCGTAATCACGTAATAACGTAATCAGTTCGTAATCACGTAATAACGTAATCAGTTCGTAATCACGTAATAACGTAATCAGTTCGTAATTTGTAAAGAAAAGTTACTTTCCATAGATGAGATTTCTTCTCAAGAAACATCGCTGAAAAGCAGCTGCAGCTAATTCGAAAAGTGGAGGGCAAGGCCATACACGCTGTCATTGCAAAAAAAAAAGTGTTCCACGAATAAATGCAGTTGTAAAAGCGAGGGACTCTTGTGCAATTCAAGGTGCCATAACAGTTTAAATTGTTGTATAACGATAATCACATAATTTATGTTTAAGTTTATTATTGTATTATTTTCTTTAATGATTAAGAATGTTCTGTTCGTTTTAGGTTCAACAGTTTATTTAAATGTGCTGTTACTTAAGCTTTCTCCTTTTTTGACATATAAAAAAGTTGCATTTTTGTTTTAACGTAATAAAAATATTTTTATTTAACATTCACCATCAGTGCATGCTGAATGTCGACATTTGCCGGTGTAAGTGAGAAACAATGATATTTAGCAAATATTTCGTACATACACGAAACGACTGTGTGAATGCTGACATTCACCGGAGAATCTCGACATTCGCCAGATATCGGTCATTCACAGTAACATATCACAGTATAATTATTAAACACTAAAATAATGTGGTTGAGATTACTGGACGATCTCGAGTTTATTCTATCATCACTTACTGTTTGTGGATAATTATTGCTTTTAGAAAGAAATAAGAAGTAATAAATAAAATTAAAAGTATTATTTCTTATTCTCCTTATGTAGATGATATATTAACATACGATAATGTAGTAATTAAAGATAGAAATATTAGAAAAAACAAATAAAATAAATAGTCATATTAAATTTCAGCTTAAAAAAAGAAATTAATAATTCAATAAATTATTTGGATATTAATATAAGAAGACAAAATGATAGATTAACATCTAGAACATGTGAAAGAAGTTAGGGCAATGGGAATATTAATTTATAATTATATTTAAAAACAATTTTATAATAGAACTAAATAAAATTTATTTGCAGGAGAAAAAACCAAACTAATGAACAAATAAACTGGCAACGAAATGCTCAATTTTCCCGGCAACAATTAAAATTTTGGTGGGACCAGTGTCATAACTAGGCAGGTGCAACAGGTGCACAAAGCCCACTTGGAAGGGGGCCCAAAATGTATATATCGGTTTTATTATTTTCCCAAACCTAATTAATTAAGGGGCATAAATGCAAATTCTTGCACAGGGCACAGGAATGGCTAGTTATGGCACCCTCTGTTATATTTTATTTTTTTTTTAGTTTTTAAACGTTTAACATTATAAAATGGCAAAAGCCTTAATTCCGAGGGAAGAGATAAGTTTTATAAAAAAAAAATTGTAAATGCTAATAACCAGTAAAATCATCATTAAGTCCGACCCTACTCTCGGCACAGGTGTTGTTAACCACGTTTATGTCATTTATGTATACCCCTGAGGGTATGACAAGCGTCCTTGGAAAATAACTGTATTATAGATCTTTACTCGAATCATCTCTTTATATTCTGTTTAAACGTCGATGAACATTTCGTTGAGATTTTTCTAATTTTTTCTTTTTAATTTGTGATCTGTTGAGTTAAATACTATTGTTTATATTAAAAAATATAACATATATAAACGTGTAATGTTATATTGAGTGTAGCCTACAGTTTTTCATAATTATAAATAAGTTCCAAACTGCATCCAATTTAGGCTACAGCAAAGACACATAAAGTGACGCAAATATTATACAATTAGATGTCCTAATAACAAATTAATACTTGAAAACAATAAATAAAATACGTGAACGCTGTAAATACAACAAAAAGTTTATTTAGACTATTGGTGGACGTGGCCAAGGTCCTGGAATATACACCTATATAATTTTTGGTTTGGAAAAAAGTGGTTCGTCGATAGAAATTAATTTACGTATATATATATACTGTATATATAGATATTACTTACGTAGAATTTACCATGTGACGTCAAATAAGAAAGTATTGAGAAACGTTTCTTCTCTAGTACTTTCTACGATCTTGGCACGTGGCCTCCTTTGGCATTTTAAACATGGCCGTCATATTGGCCTTTGTATCTCAATCGTCGATAAGACAACCTTCTTTTTAGGCTTCGTTGCTTCTAAACCAGTGTTTCTCAACGGGGGCGATATCGCCCCCATGTGGGCGTTTTTCAATGTTGAGGGGGCGATTAGTAACAATTTATATTTTGGGGGGCGAAAAACAATTTTTTGGGCGATACAGTAAAACATTATATTAAGAATAATTAGATAATTTATTCGTTATATCATACAATAATTAAACAAATAACACTATACTAGTCACTAGTCTATTCAATGTAGTACGAATTTGGCGTTAGCCTTGGCTTCTGGCATCAGAATTTTGAAGTTAAGGGGGCGATACTACGTAACGATTTTATTGAAGGGGGCGATACTATGTTGAACGGGGCGACGGTTCGTTCGAGGTTGAGAAACACTGTTCTAAACACTTATCGGATGCCATAATTTGTAAGTAAAAGTTATATTGGGTCGAACAGAAAGTTTTTGCGTATTTTAGCAGCTGTCGTAACTTAAAATAGAATCTGTGAAATTTAAGATATTAATTCTATTGTAAGATTATATTTTATGGAGCACCCAAAAACTGTCGGCGAAGAAAAACTGCGTTTAAAATAGACGAATATGCAATCAAACACTCCAAATAGTTAAACAGGGATTAGAAACAGGAGCGTAACACCCCGCAAGAGACCACCTGGGTGCACATACAATGGCGAAGCTGGCAATTACTTTTTAAATTAATATATGAATTTCACGCTAGTATTCTGTTTTCCCCTGAAAATTTGGATCGTGAACAATTCAAAAAAGAATACAGGCCTTTGTAGACAGTCTACCAAGACCGAGTGGAAAAGGCACTTAAAGGTGATAGTTGGTCACGGATTCGAACTTCATCAGTTGACTGGGCGCATGGAGTTTTGTACGTCTTCTTCGTTTGTTTTACACCTTAAATTTCTCATAGAAAGTCCTTTCGGGGAGCACATTTCCTTCGTGTCTAGTATTGTTGTCTGTAAAGGGAATAAATGTCTAAAAATGCAGCCCAGTCCATGTTATAAAGTAACAACTAATAAAGTGTCAGGAAGTGTTTATAAGTGTTTGTTTTATATATGGCCAAGAATATTTAATATAATCTGGTTTGTTTGAAGAATCGGCCATTTCGGAATCCACCAGTGGCCCAATGACTAAAATCACTGCACACTTGGAGTTTGTCGTGGTTTCGCGTCTGACCATGGAGTTTTCCGGGTTTTATTCACGTTAGTAACATGTAAATAGACATCAGTTTCCCGTATAAAGTCCTCCTGGGAGGCATCCCAGCTAGGCACATCGCCCACGTGTCGGTTTGACGTAAAGAAATAAACAAAAACCAGTCATTTCATCGTATTTCGTGGTAAAAATAACCACTACATATGATTTGCTGCTTTTATATTTTTTAAATTGTGTGTTGTTTATCAAAATATATTCTAGGTTGTATTTGTATAGACTGCATTAAAAATATAGGGGGTGTTTTATCCAAATTTTATTGTTTTTCAATGAAAACGAATAGTAGAATTTAACTTTATATTCTTTGATTTCTGGTGAAACATTTCAAAATATTAAAGTCTAAATTTACTAAAATAAAGAATTTATTAAATAGGCACGTATATTGTGGAAACAAGAGATTTACGTCTTTAATATTTCTGTTACATTTAATAAACTGAGGCATTTAACATATATTTTAAGTAAAATATTTAACAAATTATATTTATATAATTTATTATATAAACTAAAACTAGAAGACAGCTCAAGTAACTACATTAACTGCAATTATAATATTTATTAAAACCTTTAATAAAACATTGTTTTTTTATTATTATGTTATATGTATAAGTGCATACATTTTATATTTATGTATAAAAAATAATAATAATAAATCTATCTCTTTTCTCAGCAACATTAACTATTTATATTAATAATAATANCGCCTTCCTGTAAGCCTAGAAGTTTGACAATGTCGAGCGTGATTCCACTGATGTTCCAAATGCCATTGTAGCCACTGATCCATGTTTAACTGTTGCTAGTGTCCTAAAAGATGGGAGAAATCTTTTCTGAAAAGACCGAAAGGGAATTTGGTTGGTATTCGTGTAATGTAAACCTATATATAAACTTTACGAGAATGCATCTCTTATAATAAAAATACAGTGTAGCTTGATTATCCTAAAAATCAAGTGACCGAAACTGACTTCAGAGAGTGCTTATTCAAGAAATTGTGAGGTTTCTATGTACTAAAGATTGTTGGTATTTTTCTATAGGCCCACTATTGAGCTATCTCATCACTAGCACTAGTGTTAGGTTTTATTTATTACAATACAAATACACAGGTTTCTAATGCATCAAATGCTTAATTGTGCATAGACACAACGAAGCATTTGCTGCATTAGAAATAACTTTGATGTGGTTAGAAATGCAACCCAAAGCAGATTTTTCAACTCTCAAGGATCAAACAGGCCAGGGATTTAGCAGAGTTAAAAGAAAAAACTACTTAAAACAAAACAAAATAAATAACTTACTTCAAAAAGAACTATAATAAATTATTTTTAAATACTTATTTAATATTAATTTTATTACTACTCGTTTTACTTTAATTTCAAAGTTTCATCATATTGCAGTGATGTACCTGTACTTGTTTTTAATAAAATAGACAATGTTTTTCGCAATTTCTTATCATTTGTATACATTAAATTTTCATCCTTAAGCATTTTTACTGTTGTACTAGAATTAAAATTAATATTGTTACTTTATTTTTTTCCTCCCAAATGTAACCCGTTATCCGAAATTCTCCTCCCGATTATTTCGGATATCGACGCTCTACTGGAGCGCACAGCGATTCAAAGTGTTAAAATACAACCTAGTTAACTACATTTTTGTAAAAAAAAAATTGTAATTTTTTGTTGCACAGAACAATTAAAAAGTATTCTTTCTTCGTAATATGCTTCACACTTATTAAGTGCATTAAAACTTCATCTACATCATCGTAAACTCAAGTTCTAGCAGGTTTTCCTGTACGTCTCGCATCATCAACTAATTTCAAAATTGATTCGCGATTTCTTATTATGATTGATAAACTATTCACAGGAATTCCAAACTTTGCTACAATGTCTTTCTTTTTTCGAGCCTTTATCACCGTCGCCCAGTTCACGGTTCCCCTCTCTCTATTACTACAGTATTTCCGTAAGATCCGCATACCTTAAACAATGCAATCCTCAATAATTACATAGTACTGTAATTACGAGCTAATTTGCCACCTGGAAAGGCTCCCGTATTTCTTTTCCTTCAATTCAGAGTTGAATCCCGAAATTGTAACCAAAAATAGATTCGCGATATTACTCTATTTAGAAAGGGATTTGCTTATGGAAATATTCAGTAGATACGAAGAAGCTTCGTAATGTCGGAGATATAGAAATTCAAGAAGTAATTTCCCATGATTGTTTAATTATGGGAAGAATTGAAGAATTTAGCTATTTAATTTTGCAAAAAAAAATCCGATGCATAAGGATTTGTAGCTATACCACAAGAGCGATTGATTACAAAAGTTCATCAGAATCTGACAACATTCTGTCAGTGAATCACTGTAAAGTATAGTATTTGGAATCATGAGGTTTTTACAGGCGGAGGATGGAGGTTTTAATGCTCTTTTATTAAAGAAGAGAGAGCACATACAATCATTTGGTTTTGTAGTCAGATAATTTTTACATATCTGCAAACGGAGGGAGGATTGTAGTTAATATAAGTCGACCCCCTATAACACTGTTGATTATTCCGTTTTATATGAATTCCATGTTATACGAGTTACTTAGATTTTACAAATACGTGAGTTGTTCACAGCCCGGCACATGTATTTGTAAAATCTAAGTGACTCGTACAACATGGAATTCATATAAAACAGAATAATCAACAGTGTTATAGGGGGGGTCGACTTGTACAAAAGAAGCACATAGGCTGAATATTTGATTGGCTAAAAGTCAAACGAGTATTCGTGGCAGAGGTCCGAAACTATCATTTTCCAATCAGCATAATAAAGTTTGCTCCTATTGATTAAAGGTTGTGGAAAAGATTAGATAAAGGTCCAGACATTCAAGTTTTTGACAGCAATAAAGATTTTTTAGTTTCCCATCCTTTCTCCTCATATGATTGTTTTAAAAGAATACAGTTCAATAATTCTGTAAACCTAGAGAGGGTTACAATTTCTACAATCTTTGGGAATCGCCGCGTTTAATAGCCCATTGTTTATAAAGAATTAAAAATGGCGTCTTAAACCGAGAGTTTAATAAATCAGAAGTTTAGTCTGGAATTTTGCAGTTCTATCTCTTTACTCTAATTGCTAAACGTATTTATCCTAATACAATGTTCTTTAAACAAGAAAAAATAACGATGACTGTAGTAAAAAAATTAGGGGCTGTCCATAAACGACGTCAACACTAGAAGGGGGTTATGACAAATCGAAAAAAGGGCGGAGGGTTGAGTTCAATGGACGTCCGTTTTATTACATTAAACTTTATGCATTTTATTAAATTTCTTTTAAAATTTCTCGTATTTTTCGTTTCTACTTATGTATCCATCGTTCATAAAACGATAAAGGTTTTAAGAGGAGAGTTGAGTTTTGTTGGACGTCGAAGAGGAGAGGATTACGGAAACTGGAACAAGGGGAGAGGGAGAGTAAATATTTCAAGAAAAATGCGTAATTTATGGACAGCTTTTTATAGGCAACGATAACAGACTCTAATGACGATTTTCGCCTCTTCTGCGTTTAAGATGGCCGCAGTTGTCATGGAAACAGTCCCAGGAAGCATCACTTCGCGACGGATCGCCATCGGTAGCGAAGTTCCGCAAACGTGAAATCGATATCCAATGAAATAGAAGGAAGTTTCTATTGTGCACTGTTTGAAAGGGAATGGATTGTTTAGAAAGAAGAGACGTTTTAATTGAAGAAGTGCGAAAGCGGCCTTATTTATATACGCCCGGTTTAAAAGGATATAAGGATGTTAAGTTGAAAGAGAACGCGTGGAAAGAAATTAGCGAGATAACAAAAATTCCCGGTAAGCAGCATTGTTTTTAACGGTTTTTAAAATTCTGTATATTTATAAAGTGTGTCTTACCATTAATCAAAAAAAATTTCAGATAGCGAAAAAGTGTTTAAGAATTTAAGAGATGTGTATTGTAAAAAGGTGAAAGCGTTGGAAAAAAGTATTGCCGAAGGAGGAACCACGTACGAAAAATGGCCTTTTATGAAGTCGTTAGAATTTTTAAGAGATCATCTCAGACGACGAAGGTGAATTAATTCATTAAACTTTTCTTTTTTTTTTTTTTTTTTGTTTTTGACATTTGCAAATAATTTCTTTATTAATGTTGGAATTTTTTTTCAAAGGTGTTTTTTCGAATTTTTTTATGCTTTATCTCATTTTCGAGAATGACCACTTTTAGAATGCAAATTAAAAGAATTAAAGTTTTTGAAAAATATCAATAAAATGTCAACTGTATAGGGGAGGCAAGCATTCAAAAAGTTCCTGAAAAATGTAAATAAAAAAGATAGTAAATTAAATTTAGCTCTTTATTTTTCAAAATATGTTCTTCCATTTAAGTTAAAACATTTTTCTATATGGTGTCACCACCCTTCTAAGTTATTCTGATAGAAATCAGTGCTCTTTGGGACTCACCAGTGGCCAAGCGGTCTTTGTTCCCTGAATACTGGAAGTTTGGTTGTGGGTTCGTGCCTGGCTCGGACGGGCTGTCCACGTAGAGTTCTTGGGTTTTTTCCACATCTGTAACGCCTGAATAGGGGCCAGTTACTCTTAAAAAGACCTTCTGGAAGGCATCCCCCTTAGGCAGATTGCCCAAGTATTGCATTGCTGTAAATTAATAAATAAACAAACAGCACTTTTTGATTCTATCCACTTCACTACAAAATGTTTTACTTGACTTCTAGAAAAATCCTTTAATTTTTTTTTATTTTGGAATAAAATAAAGTCTGATGGAGCTAAACACGAATACCTGACAAAACAAGTCTTGAGAAGTTTATGCTTGCATTAGTTAATTATAAATATAGCATTCTGTTTACAAATAATAATCACTTTTTGAATACCCTTGTTTTTTTGAGAATGAAATTTGGTAATAGTTTTCTTTTTTCTTTCTAAAAGACTTAATTTGTTGAATCTTTGAAAAAATTTTGATTTTTCAACAGCAAGAAGAAAGTAGTAATAAAAGTAAAGATTTTTTTATGCATTCTGATGCATAATTTATGGTTTTTATAAATGTATTTTATGTAGTTTCTATAAAAGTTTTACCTTTCCTCCTTGACTAGTATTATGAAGTAAATTATTCTATAATTTTTGAAATTGAAACAAACAACTTTAAAATGTGTTCATTTAAAATAAAGTATAAATTTAAATATTTATCAGCATAGATTATTTTAAAAATATATTTTTAAGTACAGTTTATTCAGTTTATGAAATTAATTAATCTAAGTACTGTTTTCAATCATTGTTGAATGGTTTCTTCATGCTTTTCTTTTTGCCGCAGTTCTTATTTATTGTATTCTAATTACTTTCTCTACTTCATTTTTCTATCTGTTTTTTCATCTTCTCCCATCCATTTTTCATTTCATTATTATTTTTATCTATCAATTTATTATTTTATACATTTGACAATATGTACAACTCATATTCATTTCTAAATATCAATAATAGTTTTACTTTTTTTTTTCTTCTAAAAGACTTCAAAGACTTAAATTTGTTGAACCTTTGAAAAAATTCTGATAACTTTTTATTAATTTATAAGTTTTAAATTCTGAAAACTGATAACTTTTTTAGTTTTAAGTAAAACATTTTACATATGGTATGTCTTAGTCCACTTTGGATGTTTACATATCTATCACATTCACATCTTATAATGAAATATTTAATAGAAACATTTTCTTCATATTCAAAAGCAAAAATACATAATGCATTTATTTATATACTAGCTGTTACCCGCGACTTCGTCAGCGGAGGTTTTGCAAGCAAACCCCATTTACATCCAATATTTCAATAACCATAGTAATTGTTATATAACACCTACCGCTGAAGAAAATTGCCGAAAATNTAATAAAACATTGTTTTTTTATTATTATGTTATATGTATAAGTGCATACATTTTATATTTATGTATAAAAAATAATAATAATAAATCTATCTCTTTTCTCAGCAACATTAACTATTTATATTAATAATAATAAAGATAAGCTACTCACGAATCAGTTAATATTTTTTCACGTGTAAATTGTATTTAATAAAATATGCTGTTTCCTTCACTATTCAAAGAAATTTAATTTAATTAAAAGCATTGTAATATAAACCCACAGGCATCACCATATACAGGTTCTTCCAAAAAGAATCTAGCATTTTAAATTATTGTAATTACGTGAATTATTTTATGAGAACGGGCCCGACATATCCAGACGGACCCCCCTCCCCGAAAATTTCCTGGAAGTTTTTTGCCCTTTCCAGAGTCGCTAATTGAAAAAAAAACTAGAATGCTAGCAGTTTAATTTATTTTTAACTATTAATAAATAAAGCAGCCTAACGCTGTGGGTGACCAGGACGGGTCCCCAGAGAGGTAAGCTGCCATCTTGACAGCTCGGCCATCCGATCGTCAATTTAAGGAGTACGACAGTCTTGGTTGCAGGAAAATATTCAAGAACATCGATGTTGGTAGTGTCAACGATATCCGTGTCACTGAAACATTTTTAATAGGACTTGTATGTCTTGTTTACTCGCATTTTTAGTATTTTTTGGATCTTCTTTCGCGGATATTTCAGCATTAAACAAAGGAGAAAACATTGTGATTTTTATCTAGCGGTTTATATCTAGACTCAATTCTTTCCAAATTTCATCAAGATATAAATTACATCTTTTACTTTGCCCTAGTGATTTTTGATCATTTTATGTATTTAGTGGCACAATTGAGAGAAGTGACAAAATTGAGTTGCAAGGATCTTAACCAAACAGTGACAGAGGAAGTGGAATTTATAAAGATGACGAAAACGAGGAATGATTGTATTGTTATTAAAATGTCGGTGTTCCTAAACCTGCGCTTGTTTCCGATTAATTAATGTGTGTTTTAAACGATTAGCTTAATTAATCTAGGAACGCATGGAATCCCGTATTTAGTAAATTCAAAATTTTCAAGCTTTGTAAAAAGTTGGCCAGATGGCTGAGGCGGTTAACGCCCAGCCTACCGCTTTGAGAAATCCGGAATAGAATCCTGACAGTCGAAAAATCTTAGGAATTTTTCAGGAAATGGTCACGTTCTCCATCAACCGTTTGCCCAGCTGTCAGCCTGGCCGAACAAAGGATGGGCTTGAAAAAGATCCTTAGTGCCCACAGGATGGAAAGAGTTCAAAAATAGCTACATATAAATAAAAAAATATAGAAATATTTTATAAAAATCTTAAATATACTGAAAATATATAAATAATCACATTTATTTTTTACGAATAATAAAATTACTTAAAATATTTAAAATAAAATTTTATCACAATTATTAAAATTTCACTAAAGTTGGCAACACTGGTCTTAACAGTGAGATATTGACAAGTTGTCTAAATTTGAACTTATTAGCGAGAAAATCAATCGTGACAGCGATTGTAATTTAAAAAAGTTTTAGTTTATTTGCATTATCCAGTATGAGTCACGGAAATTCTGCAAGCAAGGTTGGAGTTATTTAAATCTCATAATTAATTTTTATTCAAAATTCTTAATTTTCGTTGTCGTTCTAGTTGTTATTGTTATGTCATGTGTTTCTTACACGTGTTTTTTTCTGTGTTTTTACGCGATTTAGTTACCTTCTGTCTGTGAGAACTGCTGTAAAAAAATTGATGAAGCAACTGCTTTGTAATTGTAATTAAATGCTGTATATTGATTCTGTAAAACATTACATTTATTTAACACTTTTAAATTTATATTTTCTAAACTCAAATTATATCCTCTAGTAAACATTCAAACACTGTATCATAAATTAGTTTACATAGTTATATACAACTGGTACAAGGGACGTTTTCTCTTCAAATTATTTTTTTAAGAGATATATTTGATGGATATTTCCAAAACACAGAACTTTTGGGGAACAACCTGTATGAAAAAAGTGCTGTATACAGAATAAATTTATATTAATTAAAAATTTCAAACTAGAAATATATCTCTGAAGTTATATTGAAGCCATCAATAAAATAGGTTTAAACAAATACAGTGGAACCCCGGTTAACGAACTTAATCTGTTCCGCGAGTCTGTTTGTTAACTGAATTGTTCGTTAACTGAAGCAATTTTTCCCATAGAAATTAATGCAAATGCAATTAATCCATTTTAGTCTCCGAAATTTTTGTGATTTTATTTGTAATATACAGTACAGTAGATTTTCTTTGATGAAAATGTAGGAAAACGTAGTATCTATCATTACAGCAACAAACATGTAAACTTTGTTTAATAAAATAGCACTGTACGTACCTTTGTTTGTTGTAGTTGGTGGCAGAAAAGTGGAGATATATGAATCTTAATGCTTAGAAGGGGAATCCCCTCCAAAAAAATAACGAGTAGCACTTCATCAGAAGATTCTTCGAGTTGAAGCCTCTTTCGGTAAGAAAGCCCAACAGTGACTAAGCGGTCTTTGTACCCTGAACACGGGGAGTTCATTCATGGGTTCGCACTTCACTCAGACCTGCCAGAAGGCATTCCCCCTAGGCAGATCGCCCAAGTGTTGCATTGCCATAACTTAACAAACAAATAAACTCTTTCCCTAAGGAACAAGAAATTAATGTAAAGTTGATTGTCTTACTCTTTTAATCAAAATTTTTCTCAAATGCAATAGCGCATTGTCATTNTCCAGCAGTATATTGAATCACAGGCACAGGACTTGACTGTGTTGCCACCATTCAACTTTAATCTCAAAATTTTCCTGACTCTGACTGTATGCTTTTGCAACTGCACTTTTCACTTTACTGATATTGTCCATCTCCAAAATGTCCAGGTATTTATAAGCTTGATTGTCTTACTATTTTAATCAAAATTTTTCTCAAATGCAATAGCGCATTGTCATTTTCTATTGTCACTATGACTTTTTTCTTTCTTGGATGCCATATTGATTAAATATATAAATCACAAAACTGAAAAAAGAAGTATAGCACAAACACTTGGAAAAGCAATGCTTAACTTGTGCATGCCTAACACCAACTAAAATTTGACACAAAATACCGTTACGTTTGTTATCCGAGACAAAATTTTTGCAAAATAAAAGTTTGTTAGCCGATTTGGTCGTTAATCAGGACGTTTGTTAACCAGGGTTCCACTGTACTATATTTAATTTTTCGTCATTCTTAATTATATAGCATTACATTGGAGCAAATTTATTTAAACTTAATGATTGATAATTATGATCTGTCTAGTTTTTTCTACAAGTAAATGTGATGCAAAATTTAAAGAAAACCTAAGTAGACACCAATTTTTTACATTACTGAAATGCATTTGATAATAGTTCTGTAACATGGGCCAAACAATAATTAATGATNTATCCGGAGTGGCGGGTTATCGAGAGCCGAGTTTTCGAGGTTCTACTGTACTGTGTTTTTCAGATTACAGATTTTTAAGTGTCTATTATAAAAATTTGAAAGACCCATTTTTTCACTTTTAATTGTTATACTGCAATTGGTTTTCCTGTTAATTTATATGATAGAACTTCATCAAATAATTTATTTTGGAAGAGCTGTAATTTAATGCCATTTGTAATGATTTATTATTTCACAAATTTGAAAAAAAAGAGCTTCTGTTGCAGTTGTTGGCAACCTTTTCGTTACTATGGGTGCAAGAAAAATTTTAAAAACCATCAAGAGTGCATATTTTAATTTTTAAAAAGAAATCACAATGTTGTTTTAAATAAACAAAATAATTACGCTTTGAAATATGTATATTTATACTAAATAGTGATTATACTTGCATGTAATAACTAAAAAATGAAAATTAAAATTATATGCGTAAAATAACACAAAATCAAATTAAATAAAATTACAAGTATTTATATGTGTGATTGCATGATTGTGGTTCTAGAGGACACGTCTGAAATGTGCCACATTGCTGACCCCTGTTCTATTGTATACTTTAATCACAATAATTATATTCAATGACTATACATTCAATTTATAAAAAGATCTCAAATCTTTTATGAAGATATATAAAATAGAATGGTCAAAATTTTACAATTATCATCAAATTTTATTTGGTAAACTGTAAAAAAGTATATACATAGTACGATCCAAAAGTTCGGGGACTTGGCTTAAAATTCCTTACCTTAAAAGGTTTATATTGCCGATGCACAACCACCTTCAAAGTAATCACCTTGGGCAACGATACACTTTTGACAGCGCTCGTATAACTTCTGGAATCACTGCTAGAAGCCATTTTTTGAAACCTCCCGTAAGGCCTCCTGCAATGCTGCTCTCACCTCATCTGATGACACAAAACGGTGTCTCTGCAAATGCTTTTTCATTGATGGAAACAAATAAAAATCACACGGGGCTAGGTCCGGTGAATAGGTGGGTGTGGAAGCACATTAATTTGAGTTTTGGTGAGTTACTGTGTTACCATTTGGGACTGATATGCAAGTGTGTTGTCATGCAGAAGGTATCAGTCTCCACTTTGCCAGATCTGTGGTTGTTTATGACAAATGGATTCCCTCAAACAACATAAAATGTTTAAATAATGCTCCTTGTTTACTGTTCTGTCTTTGGGAATAAATTCTGAATGAACAATTCCTTGAGAATCAAAAAAACACCTCCATCATGACTTTCCCTTTGCTCGATGCATGTTAAGATCTTCCATTAAAATACACTGGCAACTAGTCTTTGATAAGTGAGTAGCCACAGTGATTTTTTTCAAGGGTTTGGTGATGATCTTTGCAAACACATTGAGAGACCAACTCAACATTTTCCTTGTTCCGTGAAGTCGAAGGTCGGCCAGAGTGTTCATCGTCTGCGATGGATTCTCGGCCCTCTTTAAAACGCCAATGCCATTTGTACACCTTTGATTTTGCCATGGTAAAATCACCATACACTTTTCTTAGCAATTTTAAAGTCTCCATAGGTGTTTTACCTAAATGCTGACAAAATTTAATGTTGCAGCGCTGTTCTTGAAACTCCATTTTTATTACGTCACAAAACAAAGGTAACTATCTCTGAAAGAAAACAACAGCACTCGTGGTTTAATCACGTGACATGGGCAAAACCAACCTGAACATGTAGGAATGGGAAAAACACTTTGTTTTATAGAATCAATTTCATACGCTGTAACTTCAAATACATGCTTTTGTTGTCATACATTACTGCATTCCCCGAACTTTTGGATCATACCACGTATAATCTGTTAATATTTAGATTCATTAAACTACTTAAATTTGTACACAATCAAGAACCTTTAAAGTCCAGTAACACCAATTTTTTAATGAAAACAAACATCCATTAATTAGAAAATTCATTTGTTTCATATTCATTAAAATTTGTGTTACTGGACTTTAAAGGTTCTTGACTGTGTATGATTCATTCCAGTAATTTGGTAAGAAAAGAGTTTATACTTAAATTTGTACAAGCATAGCAGTATTCTCTTCTATGGGCTGCTTTACCTGTGGTGTCAAGAGAAGCTAAGTTTATGAGTAAAATGCCAATCTTTTGGGAGCAGGTGTTTGTGTGTCTTGGGATGTTGAAAATGCCATCTATCCACCTTTTACATGGTCTTTCTCTAGTTCTAAATCCAATATTTCCTCCTATCTGTCAATTATCATTCTTATATTACAAGTGACCAAACCATTTCCTCTGTTGTCTTTCTATACAATAAAACATCAGTTTAGTTTCTAGCTTCTCTCATATTTCATCATTCTGTAATTTATACATAAGTGAAACTTTGAGAATTCTTTTCAGACATCTCATTTCTGTTGGTGTTTTTCTTCAATGGTGGACTGAAATAGTATTTGGATAATATGAATTTGATATTATTAATATCAAATCCATACTATATTAATATTAATAATACACTTGATAATCTGAAACCGTGTTGTAACTCTTCTTTGATTCTTAAACACTATGTAGTGTAAATAAAGATGATAAAATGCCAAGTGTTTGAATTTATTACACTACATAGTGTTTAAGAATAAAAAAAAATAAAAAATAATATAATTTAAGAATAATATAGATTGGAGGATGGTCTTTACTATATTCATTTTGGTGATTGTTCGAATCTATTTGTTGTGACATCATCACAATGTCGGGCTGCTATATTAATCATATTTTTAATTTATTTAATTTAAATTACATGTTCTCCGCCCAGTGGTGTAGCTACATGTTCAATGCCTGGAGCAAGTAGAATCAGTGCTCCCCTTGTTCCTTGGAAGATGTCTCACAAAATTTACTTTGAACATTTAATTTAAAAACACATATCTAATTATTTCAATTTAAAACTTTACTTAATAACAAATTATTTGCGATTCAAGGCATTTCAATGATAAGATATTTAGTTTAATAAATCTTATGATATAATCAAGATGGGTTGATGATAATAATAGTTTAATAAATCTTATGATATAATCAAGATGGGTTGATGATAATAATAGTAATAATAAGTGCAGAGCCCAAACAGTTAGGAGATGAAAGTTGAAATTTGGTACACAGCATGAGAATGTACACTAAGAAGGGATTTTTTGAAATTTCCCCCGTGGGAGAGAGGGTGCAGATAATCAAACATATTTTTAGACCTATCTAAAGATTCTCTAATTAGCCTTAGAAGAGGGTGAACCTAATTCTTGCACCCGATGAAAATGGGTAAGATTGGCTATAATCTAATAATCTTAATCTTTGCTGTAGTCACTTTTTGCCCGAGCAATGCCTGGCTCATCTGCTAGTATAAATATAATAATAAAACACAATATAATTTTTTAAGTATGGAGTACCTTATATTATTTACTACATAGTATATAAACTGTATTGACAAAAATGTGTGCAAGTTTAGTTTCATAACAAATACATAATAGTACATAAAAAAACTTCAAGATTGTTGTTTTCTTGCTTTTTCGTTTGCAAATGGGTCAGTCACTTTCTCCAGATCAAGTTGACAAGCTATTGTTTTTTCAGTTGATATAGTAACCAGAGCTAAGACGATGTTATGACATGCTGCTGCTTAAAAAAGTTTTGATTAATTTTAGTTTTCAAAAAACTTTATTCTGTTCTCACTGTCATTGCCCATAAAGTAAAAAAATGAGGCATGCTGCAATAATGTCAGAGAACCTACTTGAGGCTGTGGTGTAAACTAATAGTAGTTCTGCAACTTTGCTTAGAAGTAATTTCTTTTACTTGAGTATAAAAACACATTTTAAATCAAAGCAGTTGAAGTCTGAAACTAAGTGAAATGTTGGCGAGATATGCCAATTGTGAAAATTCTAATCCTTCCAGAATATTTTTATCGGATGACGCGACAAGATATGCAGGTGATAAGCACTTAAAAACTGTACATGATTGTCAAATGAATTCTAATAGTTAATTGATTAATTATTAAATCCAAAAATTTTTTATAAATGGTTTTACAAGTTTTTATTTTGCCCCTTTTAACATTGGTGCCCTCATGATTTGTGCACCTGGAGCAGTTTACTCCAACTGTTCCACAGTAGCTATGCCTCTGTCTCCACCTCAAATTAGTAGTGTCTTGCCCCTGTACATCATACTTTTCCTTCTAGCAATAGTTGTTCCAGTCATCTATATAACTCCTTTCAGGGAAAATTTTTTAAATTGAAATAAAAAATATATAGTTAATTCGGGTCTCCTGCTTTTAAACTTTTCATATCTGGTCTCAACTTTCATCTATCTAACTCTGTTCTTGAGATTAAGGAAGGATGGACAGATAGACAATAGTTGGAATTTATAGGCTACAATTTTTTCACATTACAGCCCAACAATCAGTAACAGTGAAAGCTGACCAAGTATTTTATTTGCCTGTATGCATCTTAATTCAATTTAACTATCTAATATGTCATCTTCAGTGAAACATACTCCCAAGTATTTAAATTCCCTGTCTAGATTCAAGATATGGCCATTTAGAGTTACATATAATGGTTCATGAATTCCCAGTTAAGTATGATTACTGGTAATTTTTTGAATGTTATACACATATAATTCTCACCATTTCTGTGTAAATACAGTGGAACCCCAGTTAACGAACGTAATCCGTTCCACGAGTCCGTTCGTTAACCGAAGCATTTTTTCCCATAGAAATTAATGCAAATACAATTAATCCATTCTAGCCGTCAGTATTTTTGTAATTTTATTTGTAAAATGGGTTTTCTTTAATGAAAATATAGGAAAACGTGCTCATAAACAGTCGATCTATGTTAAATTTTCGGAAAAAAGGAAAGATTTGACGGGTATAAAAAACATCACATACGATCGATAAAGTTCTAAAGTGACAGATAGCAGAAACAATAGGCTAAATTATGAGCGAAAGGCTTATAGGTTTATCAACAATCTCCGATCAGAGTCGACGAACAGGTGTCAAATAAACGCCTCGGAACAAATCTTACTCATGACCTGATCTGGTTTCGGTTTTCACCTGGAGACAAAGAAGAAAACAATCGGGAAGCGAGGAATGGGACACAGGACAAATCGTAAGGTGAGATTCAAGGAAGAAATACTATAAAAACCCCCGAATATCAAGGTAAAAACGCAGTTTTCCTAAAACTTCTATGGCGATTAATCTGTGTCGTCTTCGTCTGGATTAAGCCTGAAGTCGTTCCCGCTAAAATTTGTGTTGTGTCTTGCGGACCGCTCCAGTCTTGCAGCTCTCACCTACCATCGCTTCTGTGACCAAGCGAACCCATCTCGTCCGCTCTGGGGCTACGACTGATCAGCTTGCACTATCGTAGGACCAGCGATACGCCACTCCTCAGTGCCGAGAGAAAATACTGTAGATAAGCCATTTCCAACTACCTCAAATATGTAAGCATCTTCCCGTTGTAATAAACGATTTTCACTGTAAAATACTTGTCATCTTTGTCTCCTCCGCCACCACCAACGTACGAATGGACCCTAGACCATCACCGACACACGATTAACTGATTTTCCCTAAAAGTCGGCAAGCTTACAAATTTGACACAAAAAGCCGTTAAGTTCGTTATCTGAGACAAAATTTTTGCAAAATAATAGTTCGTTAACCGATTTGGTTGTTAACCAGGACGTTCGTTAACCGGGGTTCCACAGTAATCTAAATATGCCTGCAACTCCTTATCATTTTTGTAAAAAAACACAAACAACAGTTCATTTATTGCTTCTACTTCATTAGCTTCCTTCATTATGTAGTCAGTATAGCTTAGGAAAAGCATGGACAACAAAACACAGCCCTGCCTCACTTCAGATGTTACTTAAAATGATTGTGATAATCTTGCTGTTTTTATTGTACAAATGTTTTCTAATATAAACTTCTACATACTTATATCAGGTGACCAATGATATCATAACTCTCCAAAATTTCCTGTAATTTTTTCTAGTTTACCTACAAAATAAAAGCAACAAACACCAAAACCTGTATAAAATCAACATCATAGAGCATGAGTACAGCAAAGTACCATCCTATCACTCAGTTGTCATGCAAATAAAGCATGTACCCTAGTGACAAAATGTAATGTGCTATTTATACAGCAAAATCATCTCTGACAAACAATCATATGCTACGATTATACAATCATATGGGTTATAATCATCTGTTTTTGCTTCATACTTTTCATTTCCTTATAAAAGTATATTTGCTGTTTGTAGTTCTTCTGATAGAATGAATTCTTGTAAACTCACACCATGTATTTTACTTAGTTTCTCTAATTTTTCTATTGGTTACTATTCTTGCTAGGTTATATATTATATATCTGTTTTCTCTCTAACCTATAACACAGTTTATTTTTTCTTTACATTTCTGATATCCTCTGCCAACTATATCCTTTCTTGTTGTTCACCACTTTTTATCTTAGTACTGTACTACATAGTTCTTTTGCATTTAATTAAAGTTTCTCTTTAATAATCAATAACTCTCATTCTTGTTCCATTGGATTTATATGATGGAAAATTTCTCATATTCTTCCTTGTTTTTGCTTGGAAAGTGCTCCTTACCTCTTCATTTTTAACCTTTCCAATTTTTATGATTCTTTTGTTGTTCTAATCTTAGTTTTCTTTTGTTTCAGTTCTTCTTTTTAACAGTTATCATTTTTGTTTTGTGATTGTATCCATTATTGGATTTGGTACAGTTCTTAAATCACAGATATGTTTGTTTATTTTGAGTTATAATGTAATCTGTTTGACATAACAATACAAATAATTAATTATTAAAAAAATTAATGTTTTTTGCTTCAACCATAACTTCCAAATTATCAATACTTTGACAACTTTCAATGATGATACTTTGTAAAAAAGAAAATGCCCTCGTTTAATTAATAGTAATGAATAACATGGTTCTTTTAATTGGATTTTTAGTTAATTATCAATTGGAAATAAATTATTGATTGTTTTAATAAACAAATTTTTCTTAACTAAAGTATAAAATGTTTTTTGTTACTAACTTCTGGAACCTAATTCCATGTTTTGGATTAGTCCTTTGTCTCACATAGCACAGATTCACACCTAACATGAGACTTTTTTGGATACCTGTAGTTAGTTGGATACCTTTTTTTGGATACCATGGTATATGATGGATACCTGTAGTTCCATTGCATTAAAACAAAAAAGAAAATTTTCTAAATGAGGAATTATTTAGAAAATTTGTTTTTTCTTTATCCTAATTTGTTATATAAAATATACAAAAGAATTATGACCTTTAAAATATAATAGCATTACTAAACTATCTTGAAAAATGATTTTCTTTGCATTTTTTATAGTGTTTATCCATCCAGTTCTCAAGGTAAAAATAATATAAGAAAAAAATCAAGTTATGAAACAGTATTAACGAACAAAAAGCTTTCCATTGAATCAGTAAAAAGTTCTCAAGACTCAAGATCTTTAACATCACCTTCATTATCATCGAATAAATCTGTGGGTAAGTAATCTATGTTAGTATATTTATCTTTTCCTGCAATACGAATTTAATAATTATCATCTTAAGGCATTTTACATTAGAACAAAACATTTCATTCTATTGTAAAATGCCTGTAAAGTTAATAATTTTAACAAGTCTTGGAAATTATTAATCTTCTAATCCCCTGTTTTGTCAAGTTCAATTTTTACTATTAAATAATAGTTATTTATAAGGGTTACCACACACAGATAGATTAGAATAGTCATGAATATTTATTTAATAAATTAACTTTATGAAAACTTCAATATGTGGTAACTTTTTATAACTATTATTTAATAGTAAAAGATTGAAAATCTTGAAAAGACAATTGCTTAAAGTATAACAGAAGGAACAGTTAAGAAAAATGTGTGGCGGATAAAAGAGGTCAATCATTTGACTAGACTTGACATTTATAATAATATCAACTGTGAATAAAACTAAAAATTATTAAATTATTTATGTGAAATTTTTTCTGTAGAAGAAATCAGATACCTCTCATTATCAATATAGAATTAGCTTTATTCTCTTATGAAATTTATTGAAAAAATAAAGCAGGGACAATTCAAGATTTCTTAAATTTATGCAAAATATTTAATGAAAGATTTTGTCCATTTCTTATCTAAAAGAATGGATCAGATCTTTTATTAAATTTGTATTTCAATTACTATAACATTTAAATGTTATAAAATATTGAAATTATTTATTAAGCTGTTTTTGTTAATAATTATAATAATGTTTAATGATATATTTTTATAGAAATGACCTTGAATATGCTAAATGCTACAGAACCAGAAGTTGATGTTGAAAGTTTAGGTGGAACAAGTAAACTTGATTATGACAGTTCATCAGAAGCCTCCTAAAATATATATTATAATTGTACAGTATATTACATTATAGTATCATTTATATATAAAATTTATTTTATTATGAGATGTACTATTCAGATAATGGAAAGTGTACAAATTCAACAAAATATTCATTGTAAAAATTAAATTTTATACAACTTTTTTCAAGTATCATTGTAGAAAATGAATTATGTATATAAAATTCCTTATATTTTCAAGGATCAAACTTTCAAATAATCAAAATTAAATTAATTTAAATAATTTCAGTAAATATTTTAAATTATTTTTGCTAATGTTATATAATTTCATTAAATTTTTTGATTTGAATATCTTAAAAATTGAAGCTCTATTTTTGTAATTAACATTCAAACAAAAATGATAGTAATTTTAGAAATCTCTTTTATTGAATAAAGAAGAATTTCATAATCAAACTTATTTCATTATTAACTTTTTTTTTGTGTATAAAGATTGAATATAGAACAACAATGTAATTTCTAAATATTTTATGTTTTTTAAATTGTACTTATCCTGTGACCATCTGGATATTTGCCACAATTGTATTATTAACCATGCTGATCTAATCGAAAATATTTCTAATTCAATAAAAGAGAATAACAAAATTTAAATAAATTTATTATTTCATTGAATCTTTTAAACTTTTTATTTTTTTAAAAGTGTCAGTAAGCCATTTCAGACAGGAGTAAATCATTTTCCCCCTACATTTTAATAGGCACTTTACTTAATTTTTTAAACATTAACAATTTTGAATAATTCTAATAAATTTTTAAATTAATGAATAACAGTAACATTTCAAAAGTTAAAAAATATTTATATTAATATACACAGTATTTATTCATTGTTAAGAAATTTTTCTCTCCTTTTTTGAGAATAAATGTATTAATATAAATATTGTATTATGGATTACATTGAAATTGCTAGTTTAATATAATCCTGCTTTAAAGAAAAACAAAAAAAAAAAATTCTATTAGGAATATTTTACATTATTATACATATATTTTACATACCAAATAATGTAAGATATTAAATTTTGTTACTCTAAAATTTTCAAAATGGAAAAATTTTAGATAAAATGAGTAAATTATATATTGTGATATTGTCACAATGCTGGGATACAACTTTTAACCATACCGCTAGACTTATTACATCACCAAAGTAGCGGTAAAATAAGGTCAATCTTAGTGCTCACAAGTCATTTAAGAAGTCTAGACAAGAAACGTATCATAGTATTCATTGATTACGCATTATTTATGACGATTCTGTAAAAGCAAGCATTTTTCCTTGATACTAATTTTAAAAGTAACTTTTTATCACAATTTTTATATCTTTAGGAAATGTTGCTTGGTTTTATTGTGTTATAGATTTTAGATTATGAAGAAAGTTTGAGTAAGACCACAGATTATAAATACATTGTCTTTCCCATAATATAAAATGTACTAAGTAATAGTAGTAATAAATAAATAATAAATGTAGTAGTAATAAAAAATAGTTAGTGACAAAAATAAATTGTCAACTCATGGAGTATGATGTCACATAATGAAATTTGATATAATGAATAATTCAGAAATTACATCAATCAAATATCAACATTAACTTTGAAATATGCTTTAAGTAACTTTACTCATTCTAATTTTAATAAATTTCTTGAACTTGCATATTATGTATACAGTACTTGTATAATATGAACATAATAATCAGCCATACAGGATGAGTCAATACAATTATGCACATAAAACAAATCACTTTTACTCCTCATTAATTTAAAGTTACAAATTATACAGTTCTAAATGTATCCATTTGAATATAAAATATGATTCCAGACTAAATTAAATAATGCTTTTTAATTTTGTCATATTAACTCCCCTCATTAAAAAGTTTCTTAACATAAGTGATCTTGAAAATGATTTTCAAGATTGTCAAAAAAGGTACAATCCTATTCTCTCTGCATGACTTCCTATGTAACTACATTAACAAAAATAATGTATCTTTTACTACTTTTGGAATGAAAAGGATGCAAGAGACTTTTTACTCAGCCTGTGTATTGTAATATTTCTGTTTTGAATTTTATACATTGTTTTCTCAGCATATTTTCTTGACATTAAATATGGGGCAAGTAAATTCCATTTAACTTACACACAACCAAAGCTTCTGAAATAAAATTTAGTCCATTGGGTCAGACAAATGGGCTGTATCAGAAAATATTCTACTTTTAGTTATAAACTCATCATTTTGAAAACATTACATAAAAATAGAAACACAACTATCTTTGATTCTACTGAATTTCTAGTGTTTTAACTGGAGCTGTGGAGTCAGTACACAAAACAATTGGACTCTGACTTCAGCTTCTCAATTTATGATGACAATATCTCTACTTATATTACAATTTAAATTTATTAAGAGTCAGTCCATTTTTACCAACTCTGACTTAAGAATTGCTTTTAATTCCAACCCTGGTTTTAGTATTTTTAAATTTTGATTTGGTGATTTATATTTGTTAATCATAAATGTTCTGAGTGTTACTAAAATTTTAGCACTATTTGATATCTACAAAGATAAAATTAGGAATGAAAGTTTTACTAATATTAGTATTTAAACTATAAATTAAAAATGCCATCTAAACATAGTGCATATCTGATGTCTCACTTAGCTAAAAAAACACAGGAAATCACTATCATTGAGGAAACATGGAAATAGTCTTATGCATCATTTAATGTTTATGTGAAGCATTAAAGTTAGCACCTTCTACAATTTCAACAGTAGTAACCAATGCAGATGAGACAAACATACATGTACAGGAATTGTTAAAGCAAATGTATGAAAAGTTCCGTATTCAAGGCATGAAATAATGTTAAAAATGGAAAAATTATTATTGTTGTAAACTGAAGATATGAATATCAAAGCATTATTTCTGTACTTGAAGCAGTAATTACGGACAAGAGAAAGTCCTTGTTTAATGAAATATAATAGATGAAGAAGCTGGTGAAAAATGCAAAAAGGTTGGTTTTTTCAATTCAGAATGTTAAAATTTCTGTTGAAAACAGCTAGTATTGGTGTTTTTGCAATGTTGCAAAGTTTTGTACATCAAATAACTTTCCTAGTAAAGTTGTTAAGCCTTGACATTGCCCCTGGGCATTCAGAAGATTTATATACTAATAATGCCTTGGGTGTTAAGTTGGTTTATTAGCTATCCCAATACTGTGTCAGTTTTGCAGTCAGTTACTAGAATGCCATTGCAGTTGTCAAGCCATACTAAAGCACAATTTTCAAATGGATTGTGGAGGCAATGCAAGCATCTAATCTTTGTCAGTGAGAGACTGCTGAAAATACTTTAATATCCATAAGATCATAACAAATATTTCAGTCATGTGAATGGTGTCTGACAGGAATTATAGCTTGATACAATTTCTGATTTTTATGTATTCGAATCTCTTTAAAAAATGGTTGACAATGTGTCTAGAATGGTTGAGAATGTTATTGATATCAGAGAATTTAAAAAAAAATCATAGACAGTCACTTTTTGAATGAACATTTGGAAAAACTGGCAGCAAACTTGCTAAAAAGGAGAGTAAAGATGACAAGAAGATACAGGAAATGGTATCATTCAGGATTTTCATCATATAGTTAAGGAAACTTTAATACAGATACAGAGTGGCTGTGAATCTGTGATAAAGATCCTGACTGGAAAGCATACCGAAAAGAGCTGTAATCAAATGCCCCGAAACCATATAATATGAAAGAGAAGAAGAAATGGGTCTAAGACATCTATGGAATTTTTAACCAAATAGACAACCGAGCCTGATGATTCAAATGATCCTCAATCAGGCTCACTTCATTAAGACATCTGTATACCTCTACCAAAACACATCAACATAGGGAGCAGATAGTGGTATTATTAAGTTAGACTTATTTTGCTTTTTTTGGAGTTATTTCTGACTACTCTTAATACTTTCTTTGTTTTAAGTAAAAGTATTAATTTGCAGGGATCAGTTTTGATTAAAAAAAAAAACCAATCTCATTTAAATATATTAAAAGTTTATTTCAATATACAAAGATTCACTGTATGAATAGTGGCTGGAAGCATAATCCCTTCTTAAAACGGGGCTTTTCTGTACAATAATATACAGTACTTACATTAGAACAGAAATGAAAATCAGGATGTGAGAATTTACTAATTTAATGTAAAATATGACAGAAAACGATATAATAATCTGAATTGTGAAGCTTATCATAAACTATTATCAAACTAAACATAATTACAATTGCTAAAGTTTTATAAAGATAACATCATTAGTTTTTTTATGTATAATATGTAATATAAACAAAGCATATGCTACATTACTAAATGCTTTATTTCAATCAGCACATATTCTAGTGTAACTGGATACAAAATGTGTAATGGGAATCCCATATTTGTGCAGTAATCAAAATTCACAAACACAGCTTACTTATCGTATAATAAATTATATCACATGCAGGCGCACTACACATGTTTAACAATTAAGATTGAATGGTGGTTTAAATTAATAAATAATCAGTCCTGTACAGATATAAGATTTGGGTTATTGTCCTTATTTTCCATTTATCTCTTAGAACAGCTTATTAACTGTAGGATTTATTGGCTTGGCCAAAACAAAATTTGTGCGGTAGGAAAAAACCTTACAATAAAGCCTGATTTTAATATTAAATATATAGGTTATGCGCCTTAACAAGGCGTCATTAATTAACTTATCTGTACATTCATACAAGTTTTTCCCCTTCACTTCACTTATTTAGAGAAAACTTAAAGATTAAATATACAAAATATTAATATGAGAGATAGTTAAAGTAAGTTTAAACATCACTTAAGATAGCTAGCGTGACTTTCAATCATAACATATGGTCATCTTAACATTAATATTAATGATTCCTTGATATAAATACTAAGTTACCTTAGTTTATTAATGGCATGATTACTTTATGAATATTTCATTTATTCTGCCATACTTTGATAACAGAGATGGATACATGGAACAAGTCTGAAAAATGCATTATAAAATATAGTTAAATAGATAATCATAAATATTAAAATATATAAAGTTTTTTAAAGATATACTTGACTAAAATGATTGATAGTATAATGATTTTATATAATTAAAATCTACAGAATTTTAACTTTTCGTTAGCAATAACGTGAATACTGAAGTTCATCATTAGAAATCCACTCTTCCCATCTCACTGGCAAGCGATCTTTCAGAGGTTTGTTTAAGATTCACTTACACAAAAAGAACAAATTTTTCGCAATGATACTTTTTTTTTACTCTCTTCCCCTGTGGGTACTAAGAGGGCCTTTTGTTTAAGCCGATCGTAGATTCGGCAAAGTCTATAATGAGAAACGGGGCAGACTACCCCGTACAAAATTCTTTGTACTCTTCTGGATTCGACCCCGAGTTCCCAGAGATTCAGGCTGAAGTCGGCTAACCACCGTCCTTTCATCAAATTAGAAGCATGTTTTATAAAACATTCATTTATTTCTATAATCAAGGACAAGGATAGACGAACTTCATCCACTTGGTCTATTGAAAATTAAAAGAGTCATCTTGTCATGGATGTAAGAGTTAGCGGAACAGGGGAAGCCCTTTCAAATTCAAGAAATTCTATAGAGAAAATTCGGGCAAATCAAGAACAAAATCAAAAAGGTTAACAAATTAGCAATGATGAAACATTAAAAATTGCTATTTGTGATTTATCTGTGTATAATTTCGGACAGATTAATCCCCCTCTGACCCTAGCATAAAAGGGCACTTTGTCATAAAAGGACAAAGTGCCCTTTTATGCTTAATATCCTTGTGACTTCGATTTTTCCAGTTTTCGTGTATTTGTAATATTAAATCAATTTTATTTCAGTTTAAAACAAAATATATTAACGAAAACAAATTTTAATTAGGTTTCAAATTGCAATTATTATCTTAAAATTTATTACCTGTTAGAATTTATATGTTAATATTAAATAAAAGTTTATATGACGATAAATATAAAACAAGAGTTTGTTATCACAGAAAAATTAAACTTCTAATCGTTCAGAATTTAATGAAAGAGCTCAGTTTAAAGAGATATTCTCGTTGCAGTTAATGATACTTTTGCACGCAACCATTAGATTCGTTTCTGCTTATATTGTTTGCTCTTCACTTATATAAGCTTGTATGGCTTTAAAAATGAATTATAGTTTTCAAATAGCAAACTAAAATTTCCAGTTTATATTTTTAAAATATAATACTGTTATTTATTTATTTATAGACCTGCGAGTGGCCGGATGAACTACTGAACACCGGTAGTTAGTCGTGGGTTCGGGTCTTACCAACCTATTTTCCAGGTTTTCTCACCTATCTACACCTAAATAATGGCAAATTTCCCATAGAAAGTTCTCTCGCGAGGCATTCCTCATTTGAGTATGTTTATTATTAAGTAAGTTTTCAATCATAAGATTAAATCTAATAGAGTGTCAAATAGAAGCCCATGTTCTTCGAAAATGTTTACAATTATATTTGAAGAAAACGTTCTTTAGGGGATTATCAAGAGCAACTTTTACCGACTTTGCTGTTGACAATCCGGATAAAGGCATATAATTTTCGAATGGATTCTTTATGCGGATTATTTACAGTATAGGAATATCCTATCTGTACTTGTACAGTACCTAAGATTTTCTTCCATTCGTTTAAACGTTAAAGTAAAAAAAAATCATAGAAATCATACAAATATTTTTAAGCTTATTTAAATTCACGTTTAACAACAGTCACTTTCTAAAAATACGATTACTGAATTATTTTTAAAACTTTATCTATAATAACTTTTGATGTATTAATTCTTTATGTGTCTAGTAATACCTTCAACCTTTTACTTTTTATACATATTAACTGTGTTTTAATATTCATGTATTATTTATTCAGTTATTAAGTTTAGTAATTGCGTAATTTTAAGGTTTCGGGTCAACCATAAATAATTAAATTATATTAATCCGGTTATATGTGATTCTTTTCACTCTGAAGATTAGTTAAAACATCAAATCTGTCGTATTATAATGTAATTTTTAACCTAAAATAACCAATAAGTATTGATTATTTTAGGAAATTAATACCGTGCTTAAATTGAATTATATCGCATTGCAGAACATTAGAAAATTAAAATTTAAGAAGTAACTCGAATTTAAATACATTCTGGTTGACTACCGGATGGTTAAGGAGTCAAATAACGTTCAGGAGGACCTATATCGAATCCGGGCGAGCAACCCCAGGAATTTTTTATGGAATGTCCGTTATAGATATATCAGGTCCCATCCTTCACCAACTGATCCCTTCCATTGTGGGCCTGGTCGAATCAATGTGGTTTATGAAAATGGGCCTTCTCATGCCCACAGAGAGGTAAGAGATCCCAAAAGAACATCAAGATTTTAAATTCGACAACATGAAAAAGGTTTAATGCCACAATACCAGGCTGCAAACTTTAATCATAGTTGTGCTGCAATTTGAAAAAATTGCAAACTTATAAATTCTCACTGTCTTTCCATAATCTCGAGAATGGAATTAGATAGATGAAATTCGAGACCATATATAGAAACCTTAGGATTATCTATATATTAATTTCTGATACAAATCGAAAATCACGTTATTTCAATTTAAAACTTTCCCTGAAAGTTATATAGATGACCGGCAACGACTCTTGTTTATAAAAAAAGTATGATATACAGAGGCAAGCCACTACTAATTTGAGGCTGAGAGCTTATTTTAAATTAAATAAATTAGAAATGTGATTAAAAATTGCAGCCCGGCATTGTGACCATGTCACAATAAATAATTGCTCTCTTTATGTATATAAATTTACATATCTAACTCTTGATGGAATTCTGAAGCAGCCACCCCCACGTGGTGAGTATGATGAACCAACATATAACTTGTTAATGCCAGCGTTTTCTCTCCTATTTATAAGGAAAAACTTCTGTTTGTGAATTCGCTTTAGTATTTAGGCCTATTACAGATTACATAATTTAATTCTAACGATAGAGATTCGCAATATTTCATAAAATAAATATTTATTTAGAACGAATTGACTTTTAAACTTATTTCCCGTGTTGCGGTTGACTATAAAATTATAACTACGTGTTTGATAGAATAATATTATCTTTTAATAGAAAAATGGTTGACTTGCTAAAAAGGCAACAATTAAAAAACAAAACAAATTTATTTAAGTCGATATAATTATAAACTTGCAGGATAAACATCTTTTCTTTTCGTTTGTATTTTGTGTTATAAAAAAAAATAGCATTTATTTTTTAACATATTATGGTACAAGAAACTTTTATGCTACAAATAATACAAAAAATTTTTAATCGAGTTGGAATTTTTAATTTATTTAATTTAAAATATATGCTCTGCATCTCAAATTAGTAGTGTCTTGCCCCTGTACATCATATTTTTCCTAATAACAACAGAGTCATGCCGGTCATTTATATAACTCCGTTTTGGAGAAAATTTTTGAATTAAAATCACGTGACTTCCGGTCTATACTGGAAGTTCGTATATAGTTAATTGTGGCCTCCTGTCCTTAAGCTTTCCGTGTCTAGTGTCTACTTCCATCTGTCTAACACCTCGAGTCAACCCGTGAAGAGTCGCAGTAGAAATATGGTCCCTTTGCCTTTTTAACTCGTATGAGTATGGTCTACAACTCTGTTAAGATCTCAGCCATGTCATTCAGAGCTGCAAATATATATAAGAAAAACAAAGCACGAGAAATACTTTCACAGAAAGAGCGAGAAATGACTTGTGCGCACAAAAGATGGCGTTTACTCTTCGACCGAATTTATTCACTACGCGCGCAGTTCGAACTTTGAATCATCGTTCAAAGACCGAAACGAATTTTATGGAAAGCTTTATAGGTCTATAATTTTTTTCAAATTGCAGCCTAAGAATAAATTATATCTGTACTAAACTTAATATTACGTTTTGTAAATAAAGTGCTTAAATATTAATTAGGCCTATATATTTTTAAAAACGGTCGCGATAATCCGAACCCCCGGCCATCGGAACATCTTTGTAATCCGAACAGTTTCTACCATTCCACTAACTAAAATTTGGACTTTTCAACTGTACACTTGCAGCTCACGTGTAAACTAAACACAAGTCACGTGTTATAAGCATTGCTACTCATTCTTTCTGTGACCCGTTTGACTTAACAGCAATTCTAACCTTTATTTGCTTCTGTAAAGTAAAAAAAAAAAAAAAAACTTTAAAGCGTAAGCATCATATACCCGTTAATCCAAACTTTTCATTAATCCGAACTACGACTTGTCTCAATTAGTTCGGATTAGCGCGACATTACTATTTGTCTTATAATCTAGATTTCAAGCTGGATTTTTTAAGTAAAAACAGTATAAATTTCTTAAATATATCTATACTATAAATACTGATTAGAAGAACGTTATAAATCGTTTGAAATATTTAACAATTACAATTAGAATTTTATATTNGTCTTTTACAATATCAAAATTAGGAGAAAGCGCGTGATGTATTAAAAATAGAAAATTTTATAGTATTTCCTTACTTCAAACTTTTTTCAAGCTGACTCTCGCAAAGGAATTTGAAATTCAAAAAGTAATTAAGTGGCGCCGTCTGTAATTCAAAAAATTAGATAAAAACAATATTTTTATTACGCCTCTCAAATCTTATAATGTATAACCTAGTATTAAGTACTGTACGTCCATTAATTGTATATACAGTTTAAAGGGACTCAAAAAATTATATTATCATCAGTGGCGCGTTATTCTATGGGCAAAATGGGTAATTTCCTGGAGCCCTTACCAACAGGGGACCAAATCCAAAAATATTTCCCTATCTGAAATCAATACTAAATCAATACTGTACAGTACATGAGGCACCCTAATTCAAATTCGTCTGGGCTCCATTAAGCTATAATGCGCCACTGAGTATTATAAACGATGGGAGGCCAGGCATTGCCTACGTTGACTTTTTGTAGTGGTATTAGTGGTATTCGAATTTGTTTTTATAATTCTATAGTAGACCCCCTATAACACTGTAGATAATTTCGTGTTATATGAATTCCATGTTGTACGAATCACTTAGATTTTACAAATACGTGTGCCGGGTTGTGAATGGCTCACGTATTTGTAAAATCTAAGTGACTCGTACAACATATAACACGGAATTATCTACAATGTTATAGAGGGGGTCTACTGTACTTACTATCTGTGTCAATGAACTATGAGAAAATATGTCCAGAACTTCTTTAAAGTCATTTCTTTAATATCAGGAGGCTCCTAAACTATTGTAAAAAGATACTGGGGCCATATTCTGGTCACTGTCTCTGGTCTCTCGTCTCTCGCAAGCCGGTTGCTGATTGGCTAATTCAAATGATTAGCCAATCAGCGACCGGCTTGCGAGAGACCAGAGACAGTGACCAGAATACGGCTCCAGTATGTTGTATCTAATTATACAAGTAATTAAAGGGAAGAAGGTTTGCCAAAAGTATATTGTTGTACTCAATAGAGATGGAGGAGTCAAGAGTGGCTCAAAAATGTAATTAATGGACGTCTCCTAACTTATAGTACAGACTATGCTTCTTTAATTAATCAACAGTAAATATCTGTAAGCAAATCTTTGAGAGAAAACAGTTAAAAATAGAATTAAAAAAAAAAGTTTGGTGAAAATTTATTAATGTTATCTTAATAATTTTTAGTATATTTAGAATGAAAAAATTCTAAAAATCACTTATTAAATTTGGCAAATGTGTTGAGAAAGTACAAAGAATATTTTAGATCTACGTATATTTATGATAATGACTATTGATTCTGACTATATTCCAAATGAACTAAATCAATATATTTACATAAGAGAAAATGATTCACCTGAAATTTGCTTTTAGAAAATGAAATGTATCTAAGAAACGCATTAATATAATTAAAATATATGTAAAATTCAAAAAAGTTGTGATTCAGAAGTAGGATATTAATGAATTAAAAATATAAATATCGATAATGTTTACTTTTTATATATAATTCTGTTGATTTATAAATCCTTTTTATAGTTATGACAATCGGTTATATCATTTTAATTTATAAAAAATATATTAATCCATCGGCATTTTTCTGTAATTTAAACTCAAAATTTCATTGAAATTATTGTTAAATTTCAAAGTTCCTTTATTTATAATATTGATTTAAATGTATTATTTTATTATATTGATTATATAAAAGTTACTATGTTAAAAAAAATACGCTTCTATGGAAACATAAAATTGATTCAGTTAACTTTTGTATTTTAAAAAATATGATTAGATAAAGTTCGAATAATGTGATTCGAATTTACGTTTTAAAAATGGCCCGTCTTCGATATTTTACACCTAACGAAATTGTTCTTCACAACAAATCGGATGATTTGTGGGTGTCGTTGTTTGGAAAAGTTTATAATTTGACTTCATTATACGAAAAACACAAGGGAAGTTGTCTATTTGATCCAATTTTGGCTTTTGCAGGCAAGGATATTTCTAGTTGGTTTCATCCTAAAACTCTAAATCCAAAAACACACGTTAATCCTAAAACCAATTCTATAACTCCATTTACCCCCTTTGGAAAGTTTATCGATTTGTCTTTAGTAGCAACAGATTTTCAGGAATGTAATATTGAAGAACATTTTTCAGAAGCTACCAGTGATCGTTCACAAAATGCCCATAATATAGAAGAATGTAACCAAGAGAAAACAGACGAAGAGATAACAAACGAAACAGATAGACCTAAGCTTCCTTGGTGGAAAGATGATTCTTACGTAATTGGATTAGTGACCTCAAAACCCAGAAAAATTCATATTGTTAATATGCTCCTATTGAAGGGCGTAACAATTGAGGTTTGCTGCGAAGAAAATATGAACGAGATATTAAAACGTTATCTCAAGTATAATACCCATGCAAACAGTTACACTTGGAGATATCGAGGAAAAGATCTGAATATGTTAGGAACTTTAGAAGAGAATGGTATCAAAGATATCAGTGAAGACCTTTACAGGTTAAAACTAAATGAAGATGATTTCATTCCAATCATTCATCTTTATTATAATGACGATTTAACTGTAGTTTAAAAATTATTTATTATTTTAATCGTAATAAATTATAAATTTAAGCAAAATTNCGATATTTTACACCTAACGAAATTGTTCTTCACAACAAATCGGATGATTTGTGGGTGTCGTTGTTTGGAAAAGTTTATAATTTGACTTCATTATACGAAAAACACAAGGGAAGTTGTCTATTTGATCCAATTTTGGCTTTTGCAGGCAAGGATATTTCTAGTTGGTTTCATCCTAAAACTCTAAATCCAAAAACACACGTTAATCCTAAAACCAATTCTATAACTCCATTTACCCCCTTTGGAAAGTTTATCGATTTGTCTTTAGTAGCAACAGATTTTCAGGAATGTAATATTGAAGAACATTTTTCAGAAGCTACCAGTGATCGTTCACAAAATGCCCATAATATAGAAGAATGTAACCAAGAGAAAACAGACGAAGAGATAACAAACGAAACAGATAGACCTAAGCTTCCTTGGTGGAAAGATGATTCTTACGTAATTGGATTAGTGACCTCAAAACCCAGAAAAATTCATATTGTTAATATGCTCCTATTGAAGGGCGTAACAATTGAGGTTTGCTGCGAAGAAAATATGAACGAGATATTAAAACGTTATCTCAAGTATAATACCCATGCAAACAGTTACACTTGGAGATATCGAGGAAAAGATCTGAATATGTTAGGAACTTTAGAAGAGAATGGTATCAAAGATATCAGTGAAGACCTTTACAGGTTAAAACTAAATGAAGATGATTTCATTCCAATCATTCATCTTTATTATAATGACGATTTAACTGTAGTTTAAAAATTATTTATTATTTTAATCGTAATAAATTATAAATTTAAGCAAAATTACCTTTGTAAGCCTTATGAATTCGGCCTTATGACCTCAGCGGTTACCACTTTGGATGCCCAGGATCGAGTCAGAACTAGATTGATTGAATTTTCCACAAGTACTGGCGATCTCCAGGACTTGAATCTTCCATGAGTGTTGGCCCTTCGGGATTCTGGATTATATGGCGGTTGCTGGACTCAGTTGAAGAGGCTATAACTGTCCTCGTGGATCTACAGATGGGTAGGTCTGTTCTCGTCTCTCAACTTCATCTCTCATCTTGGTGATCTCTGCGTAATGGGCCTTTCAAATTTTAGACCTGGGTGACTTCTTTAAAAAAAAAAACCTATATGAAAACTTGAATTTAAACTTTAATTAATTAATAATGAAGGTGTTCTAAATATAAAATTTCTTGTTGACAAGCAAGAACAGTTAGTTTAAGCTGACTAATAATCTAAATATATTCGAGAGATTATAAAATATTTATTCAGACGTATAAAACATTGAATGCGATTTAAATTTTTAAAAATACTTTTCAAATCGATCATCTGAGAGAAATCATTGCGAATTTACTCAGTTATTCTAATGTCTTTTATGAACAGAAAATAAACTTTAATAACAGGCTAATAAGTGATTAAAACAAATTTATAGACGTACGTGTTTCAAACTTATTGAGAAAATTAACTATTCGATCGTCTAGCGAAGAAATATAGGTCATTAATAGAAAATATAGCTCATAATTCATCAACACCATATTAAAATTGTTGAAAAAGTGTTATAATTTGACCCCGTCCGAGATATAATATTTTATCGTGATGACAAAACGAAATTTTATTGAACGAATTATTTAGTAGACAGGTAAATGTACTTTAATGTATTTGTTATGGTAACTGCATAACAATCTATCAAATATTTTAAANTCCGAACCCCCGGCCATCGGAACATCTTTGTAATCCGAACAGTTTCTACCATTCCACTAACTAAAATTTGGACTTTTCAACTGTACACTTGCAGCTCACGTGTAAACTAAACACAAGTCACGTGTTATAAGCATTGCTACTCATTCTTTCTGTGACCCGTTTGACTTAACAGCAATTCTAACCTTTATTTGCTTCTGTAAAGAAAAAAAAAAAAAAAAAACTTTAAAGCGTAAGCATCATATACCCGTTAATCCAAACTTTTCATTAATCCGAACTACGACTTGTCTCAATTAGTTCGGATTAGCGCGACATTACTATTTGTCTTATAATCTAGATTTCAAACTGGATTTTTTAAGTAAAAACAGTATAAATTTCTTAAATATATCTATACTATAAATACTGATTAGAAGAACGTTATAAATCGTTTGAAATATTTAACAATTACAATTAGAATTTTATATTCAATTTCGGATAATTTTAACATAAATATTTAAGATTTTTTTTAATGTAACGCTAATTTATTATTATTTTTTTAATCTATAAAATTTTTTAAATATATATTTTCTTGGAACATGGCCTACAACTATATAAAATAACTTTGGCAGCTGAAGTCAGATTTATAAAATGGTTTCATTCAACCCTTTACTTATTCAAAGCTCATTTAAGTCTAGAAATATTTATGTCTACACTTGATCACAGGTAAGATAGTGAGATAAATAACTTATCGTTTGATATTTTCTTAAAATAATACAACGACATCAATAATAAAGTTTCCCATAATATAAATCGTCTGTAGCGTGTAGACATAGATGTCCGCATAAAATTTTCCAGAAGGGGTAAAGCACGGAGACAAGTAATTATATCAATAAATTTGTATTTAATTACTTAATTTTTTTGGTTTTTCTCACAGATTATAAAATACAATATTACATTAAAGTTGAGGATGTAAGATTACATATTACTCAATTACTTTTACGATTATAATTTGTGGAATCTTTTACTCGATTCCTGGGATGGCATAAGGTATTTATTGCACCTATAATTTTCCATTCTAAGATGTCCGTATACAACATACAAGCATAATAAAACAGTTGTTTTTGATGGATTCATGAAATAAGGCAATGCAAGACATGGACTATATTACCAGATTGGACCAATTTAGGTGTTATATAAGTGAAGAAAATCAGGAAAACTTTACTTGGTTAACTTGTAGTTAGACGTAAACCCGCGACTAACAGTGTACAGTTGCGTTACGCACTCGACACAATTGTTTTTAATAGCTATACCAGACTGAGACATAGCTATTAAAAATCCTTGGCACCAGGATCAACCAGTGTTACATCAATAACATAACAATAATAACAATAAAATAAACTTAAGAAGAAGAAGTTATCATAACTAGATATTGCCAATTCGTCTCTTTATCTGTATTTCTATTCCTATAAAATATTTATCTAAATAATATAATATTGCTTAATTAAATAAAAACATTTTAAAATTTTATCTTATTATATTGAATAATCATTAGGCTTTGATCATTAATCATTTAATTGTAGCAACTTTATTTCACAAATCAATCAATATTTACCTTATTAAAGTTGTGAATTAATATAAAGATTAATGAAATCAATTCACAGAATTATTTGTTATTTTAAATGTTAACAAATATTTGTTTATTTACTAAAGAAATAACAAGCTTAAAGTCAAAGAAAACAACTGCAATAAAATCATTTCATAATGATAATAATAAACACATAAATAAGTTATATATTAATAAACAATACGTCTTAAAAAATAAGCTTAAATAATAGATTTTTTTAATTCGTTTTTATATGCAGTCCTTAAAATTTTTAAGTGTTTATTATTCTATCTACATTATTTTATTACTGAAGTACTCGTTACTTTTTTATGATAGATAAACGATCAGCTAGGGACTAGTCATTCATTCTGTTGTAAAGATAAAGCATTCTAGTGTTTCGTTGCAACAGAAAAATATAGCATGTATGTAGCATGTACAGTACAGTATCTATCTTTGATCTAAATGTGTCCTGTAAGTCCTATTAGTCTTTTAAAAATTACCTTATTATTCTATTATATATATTAATTTATATTTGTTATATATAGTTAATTTATTGTTATATATTAATTTATATTTGTTATATATTTGAAAAACTGTTAATAAAATACAGCATTTTATTAACAGTTTTTCGAAAACTGATAAAATTTATCTTTCTTCTTGATTAAATTCTACATCTGTAACGCCTGAAGAAAGATCACCCCCGTTTAACAATAAAACCCTTTAAAATACAATATAAATTGCAATATGAAATTAAATTTTAAAAATGTAAGAAAACAAAAGGGGGAGATATAATTTATTTTACTTGAAACAATCTATTATTTGATATTTTTGTATTATACAAAGATGTGTTTATTTTAGCTAAATGAAATTAATTTTTAATGGTATACTGTATTAATTTAACTAATTAATTTAATTATTGATAAGAAAGATAACAGCTAAACTGGTATTAAATTATATATTAGAGAACAAAGGGAACCTTGAAACATCGAAAAAATGCAAAAAATAGGGTTTTTTTCCCTCTGTGTATAGAGGTTTGTATGGGGGAGGTACGATTTTGTTCACCCTCTTTGATGCTTAATAACTCCTGTGCCTTTTGTCGAAAATTTTTAAACTTTTGCAAGGAGGTTTGTATATTAAAAAAATTGGTGCTATTAAATTATAATGGTTATAGGTGAACGGGGTTATTTAAAGGAAGTCGTGCTTCATATCTCGAGTACGGTCGCACTTAATTAAGATTTTACTTGTTATTAATATTTAAAAATTTTTATAAAACTCATTTCTACCCT